>NC_056731.1:1188914464-1188936964 GCF_019279795.1 Protopterus annectens | reverse complement strand
CTCATGTGAACAAAGGGAGGACATGCAGACTCCACACATTGTATATAAAATGGCTCCATATTGAAATGAATGCCCTTGTAACAATGAGTGCTGACAGACTAAAACAACCCAGAAAATTCTGGAGAAGAGCAATTCATGACCAAAAAAATTATTTTTTTAAAGGGGGACAAGCCCCCCTGAACTCCCTGATGTCGACAGCAAGTCCTCACATCCTTCAAACATATGTATACCAACCCTGAGAATGCCATGTGTTGGAGAAAATGGAATATTCTGAGAAATTTCCATCTCCAATTTGGAATGTGAGTCTGTTTTTTTCAGCCAGTCCCCCAGTTTTGGGACCTGCTGTATTGCATCCTGACTTTTCAAATTGTTACCATATAAGATGGGTTCCTGGCTCAACACAAATAGTTTACCCAACCTTCTCCATCTCCATCCCACTCATTCTTTAGATTTTTACCTCTTTTCATTCCCTCTACTTGTTTTCCCTCTTTATTATTATTTTTTATTATCCCTTTCCCACTCGTCTGCTTCTCTTTCCTTTACCATAGATCCTGTGGTAGCTGTGAGCAGGATATTTGATAAGTGCCTCATCTTACATTAATTTTCCTCATCATTAATTGATAAGCTAAAATACCATGCTCTCATAAAAATGTTAATAACTAATGTGCTGGCAAACTCCTTGGTTTTGGACAGAGGGGCAACAATCAAAAAATAAAGCTAAAAATCCTACAGTTACCTGTAAGGGCCATGGGAGCCAGTCCTGTCTCAGATTAGAAGTATCACTGCAGAACCCTTTTCTTTTGCACAATTCTAGTTAGCTTCCATGGTGAAACAAAGGTATTCTTCTTGTCCAGCCACTAGGGAGCAAAGTTACTTGCTAGAGAATTTTCTGGCAGGTTAGGTTTGGTTAAAGAAAGAAAGAAAGAAGCCCGAAGACAATTTATTCTAGATCAGTCCTTTATTCAGTGCAGTTAGGCAGATGAGCACTTTGAGACAGTGTTCAACAAAGTACAGTTTTATACCTACCATAAATGTAGATGTTCGAGTGTATACCCTGCTGCAGTCATCACACTTGGGTTATCCTGTCGTCCGGCGGTCCCGCAGTCGGCCTGAATTCCAAAGTCTTGGTCCGGCATCAGTTGCTGTCGCTTCTTTCCTGACGTCAGTGCACCAGGAGTATATAAGAGGCATTCAACACCATTTTCTTCAGTTTTTCTTGCCCCAGATGTCAGGTGCCCCCCCAAAAGGTGGTCAGTAGATAGTACCAATAATAAAAGTTTAGCACAAACAAAACATCCCTCCAGCTATAAACAAATACACCACAAAGGTTGTATCAGATTTTAAGGTATTGAAAGGTTTTAGTTAGGTCAGAGGGGATGGAGGGAGGGTAACCTGGACTGCAGCAGGGTATACACTCGAACATCTACATTTATGGTAGGTACAAAACTGTACTATGTTAATCGTGTTACCCTGCTGCAGTCATCACACATGGGTAGAATCCCAAAGCTAAGGATGGGAGGTGGAGTCAAACAGGGTTAGAGGAGGCTAGAAGGCCCTGCAAAACTGCAGTGGCGAAGCCAGCTCTAGTCTTAGAGTAAAGAGGTAAGTGATAGTGTTTGGTGGAGGTGTGTACTGAACTCCAAGTTGCAGCTTCCAGAATATCCTTGGTTGGCACCCCCCTGAGGAAGGCTGTAGATGTAGCTGCTGCCCTGGTAGAGTGGGGCCTTATGCTAGCAGGAACTGGTTTTCCATGGTGGGTGTAGCAAAAACGTATGCAATGTCCTATCCATTTGGAAATGGTCTGTTTTGAGATAGCCTTTCCTTGTGATGCTGAAGCATAGGATACAAAAAGCTGGTCAGATTTTCTGAAAATCTTAGTTTTATCCAAATAGTAATGTAGCTGCCTGTGAATGTCCAAGGAATGCAGGAGTCTTTCTCATTTGTTCTGTGGATTTGGAAAGAAGGTGGGTAAATGGATGGTTTGATTTAGAGCCACACTGGATACCACCTTAGGCATAAAGGTGGGGTTAGTTCGTAGAGAAACTCTGTCTTGATGAAAAATGAGGAAAGGTTCTACTGCCATTAGTGCCTGAAGCTCTGAGACTCTTCTGGCTGAAGTAATTGCTAGCAGCAGGGCAGTCTCCCATGATATAAACTTTAAGTCAGCTGAGAAAGCTGGTTCAAAAGGAGGTAGTGTAAGTTTTTCCAGAACAAAATTGAGGTCCCAAGTTGGTGTTGGTGCTCTCCTGGGAGGCCTAATGTTTTTGGCCCCTCTGAGAAACTGCCTTAGAAGTGGATGTGAAAATAAGGGAGGATCCGTGTTGTAGTGAGCTGAAATAGCTGAGGCGTGGATTTTAATAGATGAAAAAGAAAGCCCTTTGTGTAATATCTCAGTTAAATATTGTAGAATCTGAGGTATGTCCGGCTGAATGGTATTTTGGGCTTTAGCTTGGTTCCAGGCACAAAACCTTTTCCATTTGTCTGAGTAGGCTTTCCTGGTGCTGGGCCTCCTGGCTTCCAGAATAACATCCATAACAGCTTGTGAAAGGGGAGCTGGCTGGTTGCTTAGATTATTTGCCATGCAGCCAAATTTAAGGTTTTGAGCTGGCTGTGCAGAATCTGTCTTGCTGTGTGAGCAGATGAGTAATTTGTGGTAAAATCCATGGTGGGCCCTGGGCCATATTCCTTAATAGTGGGTACCAGTGCTGGCGTGGCCAGACTGGGGCAATGAGTATCATTCGGGGTCTCTCCACCCTGACTTTCAGCAGCACCTTTGTGAGAAGGGGCAATGGAGGGAAGGCATATACTGTCAGCATTTTCCAACTGAATGAGAGTGCGTCCACTTTCCAAGCTTGATGGTGAAATATCCTTGTACAAAATTTTGTTAGCTGATAGTTTTGGGGGCTGGCAAACAGGTCTATGTCTGGGTACCCCTATTTTTGAGTTATCATTGCAAATACTTGTGGATCCAGTTTCCACTCGTGGGGATCCATGATGTTTCTGCTTAGGTCGTCTGCCAATGTGTTCTTTTTTCCTGGCAGGAATTGAGCTTGTAATTGAACTTGGTAAGCCAGTGCTGTGTTCCACAAGGTCATTGCTTGTCTGCATAGAGGGTAGGAGTGTGTACCCCCTTGTTTGTTTATGTACCACATTACTGTGGTGTTGTCTGTCCTTATTGTAAGCTGTCCTGGATGTAAGAGGTCCTTGAAGGCTGTCAGGGCATTCTGTACAGCTAGGATTTCTTTTTGATTGATGTGCAGATTTCTTTGATCTGCAGTCCATATGCCTTGAACACACTGTCCTGCCATGTGTGCCTCCCAGGCATAGTCCGATGCATCTGTTGTCATAGCTTGCCTGGCTGGGGGTAAGGTGAACGGCTGACCCTTGTAGAGGTGACATGCCTGTGACCACCATAGAAACTCCTGTTGAAGGCAGGGAATGAGAGGTATCATTGTTTCCAAGCTGTGGCTATGTTGAGTCCATACGCTTTTTAGGTACCATTGTAATTTCCTCATATGCAGTTTTGCAAATGGTATCAGTAGTATGCAAGATGCCATGTAGCCCAAGGCCTGCAGAATTTTTCTTGCAGGGAGTTGGGTCTTTGTTGCCATTGTTTTGAAGTATTGAGTTAGTTGTAGTTGTTTGTCTGGCATCAGATAAGCCATCTGGGCCATTGTATTCAAGCTGGCACCCAGGAATGTCATGTTTTGTGAGGGCACTAGTTTTGATTTCTTTTCATTTACTGTGTACCCTAGGCAACTTAGAAGGTGGTTTACAAAAGCCAGATGTTGTAAGAGAATGTCCTTGCTTTCTGCTTGGATGAGGCAGTCGTCCAGGTATGGGTATATTTGAATTCCTCTTTGTCTGCAGTATGCAATTACTGGTGCCAGGCATTTTGTGAAGACCCTGGGACGCAGTAGATAAGCCAAAGGGCAGTGCAGAGAATTGGTAATGGGTTGAACCTGTAATGAAACGGAGGTATCTTCTGCAATTTTGTCTGATAGGGACATGCAGGTATGCCTCCTTGAGGTCCAACGTTACTAGCCAAGCTTTCTTGCCCAACATGGGAAGAAGTTGCTGTAGTGTTAGCATCTTGAATTTGGGAACTTGCAAGAAGGTGTTTAGAATTGAAAGGTCCAGAATGGGTCTCCAAGCATTGTCCTTTCTGGGGACTAGAAAGAGCCTTGAGTAAAATCCTTGGCCTTGCTCCTGTTTAGGTACCAGTTGAATGGCTGTCATGTCCATGAGAGCTGTAATTTGTTTTTGTGCCTCTGCCCATTGATTTTGTGGCAGGTTTGGCATTCCTTTTATCCTTGGCAAGGTGTGTAAATGGATTCTGTATCCTTGTGAGATAATGTCTAGGACCCATTTGTCCTTTGTGACGATGCGCCAGTTGTCTGCATAAAGTGCTAATTTTCCTCCCAAGGGAGCTGCCAAGAAAGTTTTGCTTGGCAGTTTGAGGTTTAAGTCATTGTGTTTGCCTTCTAGTAGTTTGGGACCTGTCTTCTCCTCTCTTCTGTGTTGCAGTGCCCCACTGTCGAGGTTTGTAAGGGATTTGTGCTTGTCCTCTGCCCCTTGGGCGCCTGTATTTACCCCTCTGTGGTCTGTTGGAAGCTGGAAAGGACCAATTTTTTTGTTGGCCAATTTCTGCTGAAGCGTGGGGGCTGTACCTGTAAAAAAACTTTGACCATTGGCATAGATTTTGCCTTATCCTCCATTTTCTTTAAAACCTCTTCTGCTTTAACCCCAAATAAGACATCCTGCTATAAGGGTGCATCTAGTAACTTTGCTTTAACATGATCAGGCAGAGTTTGTTCCTTTAACCAAGCATACCAACGTATAACAGACCCAGTAACAGCTGCTCTACAGGAAGCTTCCAAGGAGTCAAATCCACATTGTAAAGTATGTTTGCCCACCTGTTCAGCTGCATGCAACAGATCCTGCATTTCCTTGAATTCAGGCTGTTGAGGGTGCGTGCTCATCTTTTGTTTTATTTGAGACATTAGGAATTGCTGGTATTTAAGCATGTGAAATTGACAATTTAGTGCTCTCATAGCTAGAGTAGCTGAGGTGTAAACCTTCTTCCCCCACCTATCTAGTGCTCTGGAGTCCCTTTCAGAGGGTACAGGATTTTTAGCCATAGAAGCCTTAGCCCCTTTGGGACCCTGGGAGATTGTCTCTGGATCAGCAACAGGGCTTTTGTAAAGGAATTTGTGTGATTCAGGCACTCTATAGTATCTGTCTGGTTTGGCTGGGGCAGGAGGCAGAGAATCTGGATTTAGACTAGATTCTAAGTAAACATAATCCACAATGTCTAAAACTGGGGGGATAGCAAGTGGTCTGTGCTGGGGGAGTAAAAGAAACCCTCGGTGCCTTTTCTTTGAGTCAGAGTAGTTCTGACCTTCCCAGTGGAAATGTTCCCTCATGGTATGTAAGGTTTCCCCAAAGGAATAGTCTTCAGGGGGAGAAGCTGAGGGAATGGAATCTTCATAAGGGGGAAAGGAGTAATCCTGCTCCTCAGAGCAGCCTGAGGAAATAGACACTTGATCAGAGGAGGCATAATCCTCCTCTTGTCTAGGCCTTTTGTCGAGGGGGGGGGGGGTTGGGAACCCCTGATTAAAGAAATAAAATCTTCAGCCATTTTAAGCATCTGTTTCTTAGGCATGGGGCCTTGAACTGGAGACTGTAGTGCATCTTTTTTGGTTTTAGAGGAGTCTTAAGCTTAGCATAAGATTTTATGGTGAGAGTAGTCGGTCTGAAGACACCTTCTGAAACTGAAGGTGTTTCTACAGCACTGACCTCTCCTTCTGCCATGTCGTCGGTAGGGCCTAAAGAAAATGACTGCATCAGCCTAGAACTCTCTGCTAGAGAATCTGAAGCGGTCTGGGGTTCCAATTCTGCGGTAGCCAAGGGCTGCGTAGGTGCCTCACTGAAAACCGGAGAACCGGCGACCGGCCCAGCCGAGGCCTTGGAGTCTGGCTTGGATCTAGGCTGCCTGTCTTTATCTTTGCATTTTTTATGCACGCCGGTAGTCAGTTGCTCCGACAGCATAGTGTAATTAAATTTCCTACCAAAGTAGTGTAGTGCGAAATCAAAGCGTTGCTTTATAGTTCGCTTATTGAACCTAGCACAAAACCGACAACCAGTGATGTCGTGGTCTGGGCCTAGGCAAGGTATACAATAAGAATGAAAGTCCTTATGAGGTATTTGCTTCCCACAAGAAATGCAATTGTTAACTTTTTCTGACATCGGACTGAGGCAAGAAAAGGTTCCCCAATGGGGTACTTAGCTTTGAAGACTTCAGACTGAAACTCCATTAGAAAATCTCAGGTGTCGGCCGACCGGCACTTGCGAACTGCTTCTGCTTCGGGTTACCGCGCAGCAAGAAAGACTGAAGAAAATGGCATTGGATGCCTCTTATATACCCCTGGCGCACTGATGTCAGGGAAGAAGCGACAGCAACTGACGCCGGACCAAGACTTTGGAATTCAGGCCGACTGTGGGACCGCCTGATGACAGGATAACCCAAGTGTGATGACTGCAGCAGGGTAACACGATGAACATCTGAGCTGTTATTTACCATGAACAATGTAAGGCAGGCAGTAATCTTAACTACAGCCCCTGGGCATGCCTCAATTATGGGAGGGGCAACTCCAGGACTTATCACAAAAACAAGCTAAACTGCATTGGAATGGCCATGGCGACACCTGTGGTGTTTGTGAATCCCAGGGTGTGTTTATCCTTATGCTCATTGGTGAGAAATGTGATACCAGTTCTACAGCTGCTTCTCATACATTTGTATAAAACAGGTGAGCAAAGATGACCACTGGTCACTTGTATATGTTTTACAGACAAATAAGGCAAACCTCACCACTGGTAACTGTCAAAAACTGTCAGTATTACCAAATGTTATATTTCCCATAGCTAGACATCTTTTAATTCCAAAACTGTACATATATATATGCTGTGCAAGCATTTGATTTTGTCATATCATTATATTAGTAAAGGAAATCTTTATTTGTATATTTTGCAAAACCTGTCCTTTTCATTGCTTTTTTTGTCCCCTAAGCCTTGCATCATTCTTTGGCACTCCACACAGTGCCCCATATCAAACATCAGTTCTACCAGCCACCTTACTAACTCCCCTGGACCATTTGTATTTAAGGCTGGGGCTGGCATGGAGTTTAAGGGCATCATAGTCTGGCCAACTACTTCTCTGGGGGGGGGTCTTTATGGACTACCCATTCCCTGCCCCCTCCCCTGCATTTGCAGACTTCATTCAAGGGCTATTCCCCTCATTGGACCACACCTCCTATCAGTGAACACCATCAGCAAATGGACATCCTCCCAAGATGGGCCTGGCCATCTCCCTCCCTACCAGCTCCTCAGATGCCTGAGATGCTAATTGAACCCTGGTTGCCTTTTGCCATAGTTAGGGCTTTATCCCAATATGGCATGCCATTGGCTTCTTTTCATTACTGTTTTGATACTGAAATTTTCCTACCTCCTTATGCAGTTTGTAATTGCTCTTTGCTCAGCTAATATGAAATGTAGATATTCCTTCTCTCTTAACTCAGTTGACTCACATGCTGCATTTTAAATAGGTCTACTGTGGATCAGCCCACTACACCAATCTATGACTAACTAACTAAACGACTAACTAAACTAAAGTAAATTTCTGTGGAACAGTAAGCTGATCCTACCACCACCTCAGCCAATGAAAATTGTGGCATAATCCATATCCACACACAGTAAATAACCAGTGAGTTCCCAGATTACTGTTCTTGGTACTGAAGTTCAGAAATAACAGCTGGTCTTTACTTAGAATAACCAAGCCACTTGGGTCTTGACAACTAACAATGTCACATATATTTGTGCTGCCAATTTCCTTCTCAGAACCAGGCACTGGTCTCGACGGACAAAAAATTTTTTTTTCTGTGTCACCACACAAGCATTATTTTCATAACCTATGCAATATTTTCTGAGCTGACAGTATTCCTGTAGAACACTTTATCTCAATGACAAATGTATAACAAAAGGCATTCTGCCCAAGGCAACTAGCTTACTGCTATAGAATTTTAGAAACATTTTATTTCCAAAAGATGTCTGAAGCAATATATAAGTCTGGTTTCCAATTTGTAAACAGATGTTCTGAATTTTTTTTCTAATACATCGACTCCCTTTCAAATACAAAATCAAATGAGTAAACTCGCCTATGATAGTTGAAGGTGGTATACGTTTGTTGGTTGCTGTTGTTCCATTGGTTATTATTGTCTACCTTGGGTAGATATTTTCCGATTCTTCTGCCTGGGTCTCAGAGTTAATGATCTTCCTATTGCGTGGAGATCAGGTTAGGCAAGGTAAGTCACTATGGAGCTCAAATCTAACTGAACAAAGTCCACTGGTGAATTTAAACCATTAAAGCTTAAAAATGCAGCAGAAAATAAAATAAAAAAATATCTTCACTCAATTCTCCCGAGTTAAAGAGATCTTTATTAAGCAGATGAGTGTTGCTTAGTTGAATGAGTTACACAGTTAGTTGTCCCTGTTATTTATTGCCAAGTTAGTGGGCTGGGCTTTATTAAAGCACCACCCATGTTGTCATGATGGGTGTGTTATTGATGCTATTGCTATGAAATGACCGTATTCCAATATTGCATGCTTTTCACACTTTAACTGTTTCAAACATTATTTTTTTTTAATCTTTAAACAATATGCTTGCCTTCAAAGTATTTAGAATCAATAAAAGAACTTAGAAAAAGTACTGGTCAATGATGTGAGGTAAACCCTGTTTAGTAATCCAGAATAAAGTCCAAGTGGTGTTGGTCTCTTTTAAATTAAAGTCAAAGAGCTGGTAGCTCACTCTTAAAAAGCTTTTAGAACTTCCATGTGCATCAGCAGCACCTTTAAATTAAAATAGAAGATCTACAGATATGCACATAAATTCAAATTAACCTACAGTGAAAATTGCACATCTAAATCTGGAGAGCGTTTGAATAGCTTTCTTTATCAGACGTCTTACTCACTGGGACACCACAGCCAGCATTAACGCTTATATTCAAGCAGCTGTACATGAGGCACCATGGCCCACACACTTTGCTTATCCAACACACAAACGCCAAAGCTTCAACCCTTCTAGCTGTTTCCGAGACCTATACTTCCTGCTTCTTGTTTAAAGACTTAATATTAGCTAAAATAGAAATATACCCCTGACAAGCATCAGCCAGGCACCTCTAGCCCTACACAGGGATAACATAACTATGTTAGCCCACACACAGTCTCAAGTGGATTTCTGTACTACTAAGGCAGTGACAAAACTGTTCTGCTAATGCTATCATACACCACCAGGCAGATCTAATGAAGACAGTGCTGCAGATTTAGGTGTACAATTTTCAGTGTAGGTTAATCTGAATTTGTGTGCATATATGGAGATGGTATTGAAAAATAATTTTATTTATTCTGAGGGGCAACTGTTCAGAGAAAAAACAGGGGTAGCAATGGGGGTGGCATGTGCCCCCATTTTTGCTAATTTCATCATTGGGAGATGGTGTATTTGATTGATAGTGGATTCCAAAACTACTGGTCCCTATATCTTAGATTTCTGGATGATATTTTCATCTTATGGACTGATACACAGGATAAATTGAATGTTTTTAGTGAATATACTAATAATACTGTTGATTTCTTGAAATTTACACACAACATGAGTAGCGATGCCGTAACATGTTTAGATATAGTATAGAGATTAAAAAAGACTACATTAGAAATACATTTTGTACTGGTATTTATAGAAAACCTAAGTTTTCAAACTCCTTTTTACACTATAATAGTTGGCATCTCAAACACCAGAAAAAAAGCAGTAGTTAAGGGACAGTTAGTTCGACTATCAAGGATGGTGCCAGAATTTGATGTATTAATGCAAGACTGTGGCCACCTAGTTGACATGTTTCACAAGAGGGATTACCCTTGTGATTTTGTTATGCCAATTAAAGAGGAAGTTGAAGAGGAAAAATGGTTTATATTTTAGATAAGGGGTGAAGGCTGTCAGTGATGTCACAGTCCAAAAAAATATGTGAAATCTTTTATTACTACCTTTACTTTGGACAGTAAACTTATTTCAGACATTCTATATAAAAATGGGATCCTGTTCAATGACAACATTGATTTAATAAAAAAAATAAGGGAAAGGCCTTTGATTACATATAGAAAGGATAGGTCTCTTATTTGGTTAATGAATGTCTTTTAACATCTAAAAAAGTGAGGCTACAACAACAAAAAATGGTAATGTTTAAGTGTGGCCATTGTCACCAATGTCTCTACATCCTATTAACAGACAGTATTAAAATAAAATGGAAAACTGTGGTTTCAAAGGGCCATTTTTCTTGTGAATCTAAGAATGTAGTTTATTGGCCTTGGAATAAAATATGTCTGGCGTTCTATGTGGGAAAAAATAGTAGAAAGTTGAAGGAATATGAACATTGTTATGACATCAGAAGAAAAAAATTAATACTAATGCACTGTCAGAACATATTGAGGACAATGAGGGGCATATTTTTATGTTTTTGTATTGGAACAAGTAAAACAAGATCCCAGTTATGACATCAGAAGAAAAAAATGAATACTAATGCACTGTCAGAACATATTGAGGATAATGAGGATAATGAGGAGCATGTTTTTATGTTTTTGTATTGGAACAAGTAAAACGAGATCCCGGTGGATTTTTCTGATAAATGTTTAGAGAGCCGTGAGCTTAGGTGGCAGTTGCCACCTGATGCTAGTAATTGTCCAGAAATTAATGAAATGTGTTTCATCAACTGCATTTTAAAAGTTAAACATTATGACATGTGACTAGTGTTTTATATTACATTTTTGTTGTATAATATTTTTTAAAAAAACTTTGTACATGATGTTTTGGAAAGGGGTGTGTTACAATTGTTCATTAATTGTTATTTCACTGATTGGGTGTAATCTGGTCATGTAACCTATTTGTGGATGTCTTTTAAATGTAATGATTGGCAACTAGATTTATTCTGATTAAGTTCCTTGAGAAGGAATAAAAGCTCTTAACATTCATTAAATACTGACTTTTCCGACTTGGAATGGTCTGTTTATTGGCACTGTAGCAGTTGGTCCATGTTTTTAGAAAAGCAGTATAACAGTCCATTATATTTACAATGTCCAGATTTTCACAGAATGTCCAGATTTTTGCCTCATGTGTTTGGTTTAGTCTGTTCATCATACAATATTTGGCATTTGGACAAATCACTGATTACTGACTCACTAAATAAGGCTATTTATATCAGTTCCAGACTTTGTATCCTTCAGAAAATGCAGGCAAACACACATCCTGTTATTCTAGCTACTTTCTAACTTTATAACAGGAAGTGAGGGACACATTATTGGTACGTACAGCAGGCAGAAACAAATCTATTTTTCATTCAGCCATTGTCTTTTTCTGGTCAGAACTGGCAGATCTGACTGCCTAGCACGAGACCTGGCCTTAGCAAGTTAAGGAGGGTGGAGGTGGGGTTGCTTAACATTTCTTAAGATCAGGTCTCGCACTATAGTAGCACTTAACTGATTTGTCTTTTTCTGGATATCAGAGTGCAATCGCTGTTCTCCATACACAATGCAGTCATTATCATTTCAAGAGTAGAGTGGGCTGCATTGACATCGGGCACAATGCTATCAGAGGTGAAGGGGTCATTGATACTGGATTTGGTAGCCATGCACATGGGTAGGAGTTTGGGGTAGTCAGAGATCACGTCTTTCAAGCATGGGGTGGAGATTTCATGGAAAGAATGCAGGCAGGTTGTACCATGAGGCCTCACAGTGTTAGGACTGGAGGCATCCTGTTCAACAGATGGCACATTACGTCAGCAGTACATACAGGAAACCTGCTGTGACTACTGCTGTGATGTTCCAGTAGAATGTTGGCATGCAGAGCCAAGTGAATAAACATGAGTAAGTGTTACCTGTGATAGGGTTGCAGGGAATCATAATGGAGCTGGACTACAGAGCCTGATTGGCTGGTGTAGTAGGCTGTGCCCATGATGATGCCTGAAGAGCATTGACTACATTCATGGTAGTGTCCATGCCCAGTGGTGGACAAAATCATGGACACTGTGGCCACTGAAGCCATCAACAGAATAACTTTTGCCATCTGTATAAGATTAGCATATGACTGTGCAATATGCTTTCATTCTATAGCATGGCCACAGCAGCCAGTTACTTGTATCTTCATGGATGCACTAAAGGTTGCCAGTAGGACCAACAATATCTTAGGAAGCATGCCTGCTCTCAGTGCCTGTAAAGCACATCACTCTGTATGCATGCATTGCTGAATGTTTAGTCATCTCTGCAGGGGTCGCAGGTCCTCATGCAGGGCACACAAGGGACACTCAATATCTCTGACATAATGTGAGAACTTAATGGTTGACATGGATCACTGACCTGCACATCCGATGATTGATGCCAAGGGTGACACCCAGGTTTGGAAAAATCCTGAAATCATAGCAGCAATGGCCACCTATGTTCCTCTCTCCTATGCTGGCTGCATGCACCTTGGAGGCAATGTGGCCCTCGGAGAGTGTCTGTGACACATGTGCAGCATGGGTGGGACTGACATGGATAGGATGGCTTTCACTGAGCACGTCTGATGTTGGAGATTCATCTGCCCCTCTATAATCACTTTAGCTATGAGTGAAGTGAGTCTGCCCTTCACTGCTACCATTGCTGAAAGTGTGACTGTGTCATCACCTGTGACATGGGTATGGTGCTATCACTGTCAGCCACCAATTATCTAATGACACCAGGCATTTTTCACCCTGTTGTGTTGGATCCTGTCCCAGTAGAACCTGTGAAAGCATGCATATAACTTACATGTGGCAGTGTTATATCACATATGTGACCCCCTCCAGCCATGTGGCACACAGAGTGCTACAAGCAAATCAGATACTTAGCCTATAGACACATGTGTACCTTGTGGTGCAGATTGTTCCACTTATATTGCTGAGGTCCCTGGATGACATAAATGCATCTGTGCTTGAGTTAACTATTCATAGGTGCAAGACACTAACCTACAGGACTGGCATGTGCTACTTCTCAGCTAGGATATCCTTTACAGACACTTAGAAAATTGTCTCCAGTCCAGGTTCCACATCCAAGCTACTCCCGGGTATGAGGTTTCTCTCACTTTCCCCAATGAGGGATACCTGGAATTCGGCTAGCTCTGCGATATGCATTTGTTTAGCTTGTCCAACCCCCATGGTCAGCCCATCTCTGGTGATATCCTCTGCCTTGGTTCTGGCACACAGTAACATACTGGTGATCCTGTGACACATTTGTATTATTGTGTCTTACGATGGCTACCCACTGCACTGATACTCTGCACCAGTCCCTGCCACACCTGGTGCTGGCAGGCCATAGCAACTTTACCCTTCTCATGGATATGTATGTTGTGTGTGCACAGCACCCAAAGTAGCACCTCCATCTTCTGTGTGGTGAACCTCTACAACCATGCTGTTCTTTCTGTCCCCTGATAGGACATAAACACCTATGGGTTACACAAGTGGATCATTATGTGTATACATGACAGTCTCAGGTAAACAGTGTTTCAGCAGTATCACGCAGAAGGACTTAACTTTTTTGTATAGTAGTCCATGTGCTTTCTCACCTAGACTTTTATGCAGATATAAAGACACTTCCTCTCTCTCTCTCTCTCTTCTCTCTCTCTCTCTCTGGCATCAGTGCCATATGTCTAAGTACCTGAGCTGTACACTAATATGTTTTTCTCATACTGGTAATTTTCATGCACTTCTTTTAGTTAGTTGGAAAGAAACAATATGTTCTTCATTTTAGCTATGAGTTCCCAGCACCTAACTTGATAATGGCTTAATTCTCCATATAAAAATTAAAAAAAATATGTGTCACTTGCTGGAGCAAGCCTCCATGTACTCTCATGTGGGGGAGCAAGCCTGCCACACCCACTTAACTTATACACGCCAATATCACAGTTACACAAACACCAGAAAAGAAAGATATTATAATAGCATAAGGAATCAGTGTTAATACATACTTAGAAACTGAACAGGTAATGATTTCCTGTTGAAAACAGTGATTAGTGAGCTCAAAATTGGCAAGTTGAATGGAACATAAAGGACCTTGTCCAGTGTGTACTCAGTGATGTAGTAGGGGAAACAATTCTTGTTTCCTTTCTGTGGATAAATTCTATATCCAGCATCAATATATTATGTTACTCTCAAGGTCTGATATACAGTCTAAAAACTTAAGTTGGCCATGTTGTAAAATCTGTCTTTGTCCAATAAGATATATATCTCCAAACTGTAGCAGAGTTTTTGTCTTTGAATCAGCACAGCATTTCTTTGTTTTATTTTGTATTAATGTGGAATGAAGGGAAGGAAGGCATTGGTAGGATTACAAGGCCCAAGTGCCAGTAAGAAGTAATTAGAAAGAAATCCTAAACTAAATATTTATTGTATATTAACTCAAATCCATGTCTCTAACTTTGTCTTGTATAGAAGCAAACCTCTTGAAGTGCTTTAATTCAATTTAATTTCTGTATAGTTAACATTCAGTGAAAAATTCAAAAAGTCATGTTTTAGCAACGTGATATTTTCTAACAAATCTTTGGTTCTGTATGTTTTTAAATATTTGCTGCATAGAAAACTCCACTGATGTAGAGAGAGGTAAAGCCTTGACTATGACGAACGCACCCCGAGTTTGAGTAGTAGAAGCTCTGGAATCTGTTGTAACTTACATGGGGCAAGGGATATGGTTATGCTGGCTTATTTCTCTTTGGGGGAGGATGGGGTCAGAGGTGTAACTAGGGCAGAAGCATAAGTGTCTCAATCAGAGCCTTGTGCCGTTTCCACAAACCAACTGCCTAGCACCTCAGCTATCTTACTTTTGCATTGTAGTGATTACAGCTTTGCAGCTTATTACAGTTGCATTCAACCCCCCCCCGCAGTCTTCAGCCATTCTTTGTACTAGCAGACCTAACCAGGTGACCATGATGCATGACACTTCTCTCCTCCTGCCGCAGCCACTCAGACCCTATTTCTATGTTTGTCCTGACCCTCCTTACACACATTTTACTGAAAACAAATTTCTTCCGTTAACCTGTAGCAAACCTTGCCTTCATGGTGTGCTACAGTGCTCAGGTTTGATTTAAAATTGCATAAAACTGAGATCTGGAATGGTTGATCACACCCCCAAAACTTTGCTCCTGGGATAGTTGCCCCTCTCACCTCACCCTAGCTATGCTACTGAACTAGAGTAGAGGCTGCCCCTGGTGCGAGCTCTTGGGGAGCACATTCAGCAGTAGTACAGTGCTGACATTTGTGATCATGGCTGAAGTGCTCAGTGTGTGACAATTTATCAGCAAAAGTGCTTTTTTCAGTCCTCAACTTTAAGTTGAGATGGTGCCAGTTTGGGGAGCTGCAGAGGGTGCCAGATAATCTAGCTGTGGTCCTGCGTGTGTCAAGTGTACCTGTGGGCTCAATCCAGTTGTAGATTCTCCAGTGGAGACTTCTAAATCCACATGTGTACTGAGAACTGTTTCACCGGTGACAGGGCAGTCTTGACAAATTATGACCTTGCAAAAGTAAAAATAAGCTCTCACTGACATAGACAACTGGATATGTGCAGTGGGAGTTAGGTATTTAAGAGATGGATGACAGATCCACTCTCTGCTGCTCTGCTCTATCCGCTTGAAAGATTGAATGGGCCATGAGGCTATCATCTCCTGGGGAAGAGAATAGGCTGCATTGACCAAATGATTGTCACCAAGGCAGAGAGGAAAAAATAAAAACAAAAAAATATTTTCTTTACTCTATAATGGTATTATTTGTATGAAATATCCTTCTATACCTCTGTGTTTTGATGTTGCATATGACAAAATTATGACATAATCTGACAGAAGGAGTTGCTCCAGAATGAATTGTATCATGCTACATAACTTTAGACACTGATGAATTTTGGGTTCCTTTTCAAACATTAATGACCCAGTTTCCCCGAACAATCAAATGTTTCAGTTGTGCCAAAGTTTTCATTTAACCCCTCCTTTCCCACTGAGAGTTATTTCATCATCTTAGTTGTTCTTCATTGGACTTTTTCCTTTGTTTACAGACTGCTCTATTGAAAGTGTTAAAAATTCCGGGTTTACCATCATAAAGGTCGATCGGTGGATGGTCAAGCGCGTATGTCCAAAAGGAGTATGGTAATATCCCACAATTGTGAATGCAGATATTGCGAATCGCAAAACTCCCACCCCCTTTTTGACCCATGTTAGCACTCGTTTTTGGATGTAGAGAGGTCAGAAATGTCAGTTTCCGTGTTTTTGTGACATTCCAGCAGTTCAGCATGCCAGGATTTGCTAACAAAATTCGCACATATACAAGTTTGAGCATTGTGTGCTCAACCTTATGATGGTAAATCAAAATTCAGCCATAGATATAGGCAAGGAATTCAGCGGAAGAACAAAAACAAGAGAATGATGACAGGTCATTGCTTGTTTCAAACATGTCACTTATCACTTCATCAGGTTGCGCTTCAGTGAAGGACCGTTTTTTCATAAAACCTAAATTGAGGTTGCGTGATTTTAGAGTAAATTATATTCCGTTACTGAGTGTAACATCATGTAATGCCAATATGTAGCCAAACTAGTATATATATGTACAATGCAGCACAAAGTATTCACAGTAGTTTTGAGATAACAAAACAATTCAATATGTTGTTGCTAAAGAAAGATAACCTAGAGCTTTGTTTTATTTAAAAGGCAACTCATGTCTAACATCTTTTGACTGAATGTCATGCCCGCTTTGAATATCTGTGACAGAGAACTAGATGTCCTTGCAAAGTGTTTCTGCAGATGGTAACTATTAAATTGATACTTCATAATAGACATAGTGCTGTCCTGCCTACCTAGTTTAGGCAGCTGAGCTATTTATTTGTTGAACAACACTACGGATTAACTGAGTTGGAAAGCATTCCATTTTATAGTGATTTGCTAGCAGCATATCCAAGTACTTTGTGTCTGGAATAATGATGTTCTTTCCTCTAAGAAGGCTGCAGGTTTTGTATATAGCAGTAGTAAAACTGATAATTGCTTGTCACGTGTCATTAAGCCTTTTATTACTAAAAGCAGTGAGTAGAGCAGAATACATAAAACAATGACAAAACTACCAGATCAGGTTGAATATATTAAAAAACCTTTAATGGCTTATTATAATTGAGAATATGAGATGAGGATTTGCGCATGGCTTGGCTTTTTAGTTTTTTTTTAATAGTAGATTATAATTGATTTCTGTTAGACTGAAAGTACTATAATTTTGGGTTATAGTTGCAGCTGATCGCAGCTCTAAAAATATATATACTCAGTCTCATGTACTGGGATTCTAATATTTTCAGCAAGTTGGCATATAGACTCAATACACATAGCTGGAACTCTGTGGAAAGAAAATATCAAGTATTATTCTCAAAATTTCCTGTTAGAATAGACAACAATGGTCAGTTAAAATAAGCCATACCTAGTATGTTCTAATAGTTTTAAAGTTAACTTTTTTATTGTTACTGCTGTGACCCAAATAAAGTTTTTGTTGCAGGTAATACACAAGGAGAAAAGAAGGATTTTATTTTGGACTCTAGTATCATGGATTCCTCTGGCTCAAATTCATGAACATTAGCAAATCAGTTCTTTGAAGCAGCTGTCTGGTGCAGTGGCACATGCATATAGCAATGATAATAAACAGCAACATTTTAATACAGTGAAACTGAACACAGCAGAATAACCTTACTTTGCATTATAACATGGCACATGAGTGCGTGATGGGGCAGTACAATCAAATAATACATTCATACAAACCATATCACGGCAAATAACTAATTTGGTAAAAAGGCCAACACAGAAATAAGGAAGAAAAGATAAAGAAAATTCTTTGTACATACGGAAATGATCGGGTCTATATCAGATAATCGAAGTTTCAGAACTTTGAATGCCATATGGTCGACACCATATGATCGAAGTACTGAAACTTAAAATACCTGATAAAAAATAAAAAACAAAAAAAACAAAAGTAACTGCTGTAAGCAGGGGGGGGGGGCAAGCCCCCCTTACCCCCCACACCCACCCGCTACTTAAATATACCAACTCCGAGATCGCAGTTTAATGGAGTATGGTGCGGAAAGGGAAGCTTTCCCTTTCATACGCTGTACTGTGATCTCGGAGATGGTATATTTAATTAGTGGCGGGTGCATGGGGGCTTGTCCCCCTGCTTAAATCCTTTTACTTCACTTTCCTTTTTTTTTTTTTTTGTATTGTTCGATGTTTTGGAACTTCGATCAGTAGTGTTCAATGTCTAGTGATTCAAAGTTGTAAAACTTCAACAATTTAATATAGACCTAAAATGATCTAGAGGTACAGGTACAAAAAATCAAGGTGATGGATAAGAAGACTATCTAGCTGTATTTGTGTACTCTCCCTCTCTCAGTGTACTTATGTGTGTGTACAAAAAATACCATGCTTACACCTTGTAGTTACCCTCCTGAATGTGGCCCCCAGTCTTTAAAAATAATACAAACGAAATAGAACAAAACACGAACTAGGACTTGGTACAAATTAAATACTCTTTACAGTAATTGAAGCACTAAAACCTCAAATGTACATACATTACATGATCAGAATGAATAAAATAAGGTGAAAAAATAATCTCCTGAGGAAACTGAAAGCATACACTCTACAGATGAAAATGAAGCACTGTAGGAAGAAACAGAAAATGAATAGCATGAATCAAAACCATAGCAAAAGAAAGCAGATACTGTAAGATAGGAGCCAAATCACACACACACACACGCACACACACGCACACACACACGCACACACACACATGCACACACACGCACACACGCGCGCATACACACACACACACACTCACACACGCACACACACACACGCGCACACGCGCACACACACACACACACACACACACACACACACACACACACACACACACACACACACACACACACACACACACGCGTTATCTCAGAAACCCAATTAAATAAAGATAACAAGGATACTATTGGCTAAATTAATGTAATAAAAATGATGGAGGTCAGGAAGCATTACTGCTTACAATGTAGCATTCAAACTGCAAAAAATGCAAATGCCTATTTCATAATTGCAGTAAGGAAAGTACGACTGTGCATAATAGAGTACTGCATGCTCTTTAGGCCCATTTTATAACTGTCATAAGGTACTTGGGATTGTGTACAATAGATTACCACATGCTCTTCTGGCCTGTGCCTCACACCATCTTGGGTGAGTGGTAATACCATCATGCATATGCCTTCATGCCTTATTACATGCATATAGGGATGTATGTGTTTTCCATATTTAATATATAGGAGCAGACGGGGGCATTGATTGCTATTGAGCATTTGCATTGTCAAGCTCAGTAAGCAGTATGTCTTTTCATCAATTTTGTTAGAAATTATTTTAACCTGAAAAGTCTCACACTGAATTTATAAAACATTGATTAACCTATGATAACTTAAAACACATTCAGTTTCATCTTATTGCTGGAGCAATTTTTAAGTGATTTGTTTTGTGCAGGTACCCAAAGTTATACTAGTCAACAAGGGCAACACTACAGCAATTCCTGACAGTTCTGGTAAATTAACTGTGCTCATTCAGTTACTGACACAGGCTGTTGCTAAGATGGATTCCAGAGAGAAATGTGGAATGAATGGGTCTTTGGAAATGAATGGCTTCGGAGACTCTATCCAGGAAGTTAATTTAACATCCAAGACATCTTGGAGTGATATACTGCAAGCAGTTATTGAAACTGCATGCTCAGCCTGAAGCAGAAGCAAGAAAAAACACTTAGAATATGGGTGAAAAGGACATGAGTGGGTATTGTATCATTGGTCAGGATGACTTCATTATAAAAGACTGGCTTCCAAAGCTGTTTTGTTTAAAACCTGCTCCAAGGGTACCAGCAAGTTCAGAAACATTTGCAGAGAAGCTGGTTAATTTCGAAAGGAAACTTTATAAATACAAAACATTATAGCTTGACAATAGTTTTTGCATGATTGTATAATAGTGAAAAGGGTGCCAAAGGAACTGTGGATTTGGAAGTATTTGAACAGACTGTTTGCTGGTTTTTTCTTACACAGGGACTTAAATGAATTTTTTTTGACAATGTGGGACTTCAGCTCATGGGACTAATGATAAATAATAATAAAAGGATTATTAATTTGTTGTTAAATGATATTAATTCTCTTTATGAGAGTATAGTTAGTGATTTATTATTTAGTTATTATGAGAATGAGTTTAAAAATATATTTTCTAGAACTTGTGCCAAATGTACTGACATGGTAAAAAGGAAATAAAAAAAGTTAGCTTATGACTAGGATAATTATAAATTTAAAAGGGCCTATCCCCATCCCAAAATAAACAATGACTTTACTGTCCCTGATGACATGGACTTTGATTTGCCAAAAAGGCTGAAGGGGATTTTCCCCTTGATGAAAGTAATCAAGGGGTGGATGACTATTTTTTACACCCATGACCCTCCCTCAGGAGATCATTGAAGTTGGCTTCCAATGCTTAGGAGAGTGAGTATCAGAAACAGAAAGCTGAGGGGTCGAGGGGCTGAAGGCCCAGTGCTCAAAGAGGGGAGAGAGCTACAATTACAAGAAGGGTTACAGAAGTGGGAAAAGACATTAGATAATGAATTTTGACCAATTGAAATTTTGGAGAAAGATGGCCTGAAAGTTGATAATTATAGTCATTACTGTCCTGATTTTTTTGGTCTACTTAAAAAAGGTTTCACATTTGTACAATTATCTGGACTGTACTTAGTTGGCATTCCACTGGAATCTAAATTATCTGCCCGTAAAATGTATTTTGGACTTATTTTTAAGGATTAACATGAGGAGTTTGGAAAAATGAGTTTAAAAAGATCTAGCACTTTTAACCCTTTGTTATTACCTCCACTGTCATTATTTGACAAGATATATAAGTATGAGATAAGGAATGCCTGTAATGGTAAGCACAGCTTTAAAGTTTCAAATTTGTCAATAAAAGAGTGTAAAATTCTTGTCTTTCAAGAAAAATAGAAGAGTTATGAAAGATGACAAGGGTGGAGGGATTGTTATTATGGATAGTTTTGATTATTCCACTAAAATGTTTAAATGTTTAATGATGCTTTTTAGGACTGTTTCTAAGAACAACGTTTTTGTATCTTACCATAAAATTGATCTTTGGCTCAATGAGATTTAGGTGGATTATAATTTGCTGAAAGAATAATTTTTTAAGTGAAAACACTGGTGATGCCCTCCATATTTGGAATTTCTAAGATCCATTAGGACTTTCTTGATCTGCATTTGCAACCTGCTGTAGCAGTGGCAGATTCTAAAACTGAACCACTAGCCCTATTTATGCACCAAAAGTTAAAAAGTTATGTACATAGGATTAACCATATTCTCAGGGATTAATGGAACGTTTCAGCTGGAATCACTCAAGTTACTTTCTCTAGGGAATATTTGTTAACTACTATTGATGTAAAGGACCTTTTTTTAGTTATTCTCCATGATACAGAGATAAGGTGCTTCCATAAAATCCTGCTTGGTAATACTGAATTGGAGCAGCAGAGTATTATTTTCATCAAGGAAATCATGGAGGTATTGTTGAGGTGTAACTGTTTTTTGAAGGTGAATACTATCAACAGGTTAATGTGGTAGCCATGGGGGTGTCGTTGCCACCAATATTTGCAAACCTCATTGTGTAGTTTGGGAAAATATTTTTTTATTAAAAGATGGGTTAAAAATTACATTTTTCTATATCATAGATTTTTAGATGATATTTTTATTTTCTGGAAAGAGGCAGAGAAAAGACACAAGGAGGTTTTCTTATATTAATCCCACAGTTCTTTTTTTTTAATTTATGAGTGAAACTATTTTTCATGAAGTTTATTACTTGGACATAACTATTACCAAAATTATTATGAACAAATGTTTGACTCCAATATTTCTTGAAAAAAATAATTTTATAATGTATACTTGCATTTTCAGAGTAATTACCCCCTTGACAAAAAAAAAAAAAAAGAAAGAAATCTTTTAAAGGGACAAGTGGCACATATTTTTTCCTCTAGTTTTTAATAATCAACAATGTTTGGTGGAAGTAGAAAAAGTGATGAAAATGTTTGACAAGTGACGTTATCCAAAAAGGGTGTTGGGCCCAATTATTGAGGACATTCTGAGCCAGAGAACCTTAGATTTTAAGCCTATTTTACTTGACCCTTAGAATGTGAAAGTGAATATGAAAATAAAAAAAAAAGTACAACTTGTAATTTGCAAAAGGCTATGGTTTCACCCTGTACACAGGGGATTAATAATATTAAGGCAAGCATGATCAAAAACTGGAAAAGTGTATTTGGGGCCTTGGGGTTAATTGAACACGTTGGTTATGTATCCCTT
>NC_056731.1:1188901964-1188909464 GCF_019279795.1 Protopterus annectens | reverse complement strand
ATCTTGTTTAGTTCAAAAAGACCATGGATGGGGACAGGTTTATTTCAGTATCTCTGTGCTGACAATTATTTAAGTCTTCAGAAGCTGTGAAATTAACTGACACTGTCCTTCAAGGTGTGATCAGTTGATTGAAAACTATAATCTTTAGGCATTATATTTCCCATACTGGTATGTCAGATAATTGTGCAAGTTTAAAAGGTTTTTTTAGAGCAATGTGAATTTTACCAGGTTATGTTCAGTTACAAGTACATACAGTCTTATCTAGAAGGCTGAGTGAGCAGCGCAGATGATGAAAGACTTCATGAAGATGTCACAGATCAGCAACAGCAATTGTTATCCAGACCATTAATTAGCATTTGAGACTTCTCCCCTGTAGAATTGTATGTTATCACTTTCTCCGCTAGTAATGGGTCACACATTAAAAAGAATGACCAGGTCTAGTTCTTTTCTGACTCTTCATAACTAAAGAAGCCAGCCTGTTCTCATGAGAGTTGACGAGCTAAAATGCTTTAGTATCTTTGTGTAAATGTGGTCTTCAATTTGATAATTTAATGCTGCTAAAGAAAGATAATACTTTAAAGGTAATGCAGTTTCTTTGGTCAACAATGTGAGATGGAAACAAAAATGTGAGTGCTAACATATAAATCATTATAGCATAATATAAAGCAATGAAACAGCATTAAAGTATGATATTTACTTAATGATACTGCAAAAATCTACCCCACAAAAGTAATTTTATTTATGTCTCTATAAAGGGGATGTAACACATGAATATCGTTTCTGTAAGGAATTGGGTTCTTTAACACTTTTTAGAGCACCCGTATATTAGTCATGTGATATGGTTTCCTGGGTAATACTATGCAGTCTACAGGTAAAACTAGAGTACCAAGTGCAACGTCACTTTGTGCCCATTTCATTATTTTTAAGGTTAAAAACCTTAATGTTACAAGTAGGTTGCTGATCCCATCAGAACCACTCCTAAATTGAAATACTAAACCCTTGTAACCACAGCTGCATTAGTGGAATCCAGGTCTCCAAACTGAATGTCACCCAACTCCATCCCTAGCACTTCTTTAACTGTACTCCTAACCAACCTTCCAGTCAGGCCTTCAAAAATGCTGTAAGCCCCAGTTTAAAACTAGGATATGAGCAAATCTTTGTGACACAAAACTGTATCCTCCTTTGCATTGGGAATGTACATAATCATCAATCTCCTTTTTACCACTTTTCTGCATGGGGTCAGTGTGTTACATCAACCATTTTCACTTCTATTAATTCAATACCACTCTGCTATCTTCTTTAACAGTCATACCTGACTGTCACAGATCTTAGTTTATGCAATTCAGACATCTTATCTCTGGATATTGTTGTCTCTTCTTGCCATCTTCTTGTTTCTCCCAAATATTCACCAACTTGTCTTCTGTTTTTGCACTTGTGACCAAACTACTGTAATCTGCTTTCCTTAACTTCCTCTGTAACTGGGGCTACCTTGGCTTCTGTGCTGATTTCTTCATTTCTTCATCTATCACACAGTGTGTATCCTGCCACTTGTCTTAGACACTTTATCTCCATCACCTCAAGCTTCCTCAACTGACCTGCCTTTCCCTGCCCATGTTTCTGTGCCATGCAGCAGTAGTGGTCTCATCACTGTTTTCTACACCTTACTTTTAGGGTCTTTGGCATTCTTATGCTACACATTATCAATGACACTGTGTTAGTGGCTGTAGCTCCTCTGATTCTAGCTTTGACCTCTTCATTCAGACTTCGCTTCTCATCAGCCATCCCTCCCAGACACTTGAAGCTGTTAACTTGTTCAGCTATGTTTCCTTCCATCTCAGTTTTCACCTTATTGTGATTTCTCCCATTTGCTGCCAGGATGATTGTCTTGTCTGTATTGAGTTTCATTTCATGTGCCTTCAATTTTGCATTCAAGTCCCCTATCATTTGCCGATGTTCCCCTTCAGGGTCTATGTTTAGTGCCACGTTGTCTGCATACAACAAGTTTGTTGATCTCTTCCCTCCAACTTGTTTGCTAATGCAGTCCATCACCAGTATGAACAGTAGAAGGATGAACCCCGATGCACCCACACTCCAAATGGAACCCCCTTGTGCATCTAAACACTGTTCATACTTGCATCATTAGTTCTTTTTACACATTTTCCACTAATTCTACCAATATTTCTATGACTCTGAACCATTACAGGACCATTCAAACAGTTTTCTTGGGACCTTGTCATATGCTTTCTCCAAGTCTAGGAATACCTAGTTGGACTCCTTCCTCATTTCCAGCTTTTTTCTCCAATGCAAACATCAGGTCAGTTGTATTTTATCCTGATTTGAATTTTAACTGTACCTTCTACCATTAATAGGAGTGAACTGCATGACTTGCAGTACAGAGGTTCTAGATATCATTCCCTGGCATCATAAGCAGAAAGTTTTCCATTACTATACAGATTTTCAATTAGAACACACTTTTCCTTACCTAGTAACAGCATAACCCATCCAGCCAGGTTTTACATCTGAAGTCTAGATAGTACAAAAATACCTGGAAGTTTAAACTCTCACACCTTGCATGTCAAACTCATGTCTGTATGCTTTCTCCTGGCTTCTTGTCAGCTACAATGAAAGCAGGAAGCAAGTGCAGGAACCTTAAGAACCAGTTTTAATTCACAAAATATGGAGACCATTCCCGGCTGTTAAAAGAGCCTGAAAAGAATGATTGGCTCAATAACTCCCTCTCACTTGGCGAAGTACAAAAGACGCACTTTCCAACTAAACAGATTCAACTTGATGCTGCTTGTAAGGACACAGAAGATACATTTTCCTCATCTCAGCATATGAAAGTGTTTCCCTGTTTCCTTCCTATAGATGATATACACCAGCACATTTATATCTTGGTCATAGCTCTCTGTTTATGATGTGTCTATTACTACTATAATTGCAATAAATCGTTCTTTCATGAACATTTTCCAGGACTATGGGAATTTAGCAACATAGGAACATAGAAACAATATGCAAACATTGATGGGTACCATAAGATGTCTAGATGTATGTATATCGTTAAGCAGACACACATCAAGGTTCTTACCACCCTTTTCAAGCACTTAATATTCTTTAACTCTCAAATTAAGCAGGGCCATACATAATAATTCTGGTATCAGTTTGGGTCTATTGATCTGATCATCAAGAATAGCTTTAAAATTTTCCAGATTAGTATTTTGTTTGACCTGTGGTGGTAACTTATGCCATAGACTGAGAATACATTGAGTTAGGAAACTATTTCACCAGTGAGTGTTGTTTGTCTGTTAATGCAGATTTGGGTGCATAGTGTAAGTATTTGTAGAACCACTCATGTTGTGAAGAAATAGGGGGTCAAACAGGGTTGAGTCTTTCCTAGCTCAAGAAGTGAGACATAGGTCATCCGAAAGCAGCCTGTAGACTACTGAGCATGAGAAGAGTCATGTTTATTTATTGAGAGAGTTGAAGGATTTAAGGTCTTTAATTTTCTTGGTTAGAAGTTTTTTTTTGTGGCGTTTTAATTGAACATTATGCTTAGATTTATACATATGAAAAGGGCCTTTATCTTGCCATTTTGTTCCTGCATATTGCCTTTTCCACATTTGCCACTGATCTTTTCTTAATTTTTTTGCTAAAGCTGGAATTGCTAATGCTGTGATTTACGATAAGAATACAGGCCAGGATTTCAGGATGGTGATGTAGAAAACATAAGTATAATATCCATCTAAACTGGAAAACTTTTGTAGTGTACAGACATACTTTAAAAGCTATTGAGGCCCAATACTTGAATAAATGTATTTTTGTACATTACGCTTTATTACATTAGTGTAAAATAAATGAAATATTGGAATGCTATAAAAATGTGACTTCTTTACTTATCATGTATCACAAATCACACTGTCAGATATTTACTTATTGGACACAAACAGTTCCCTGTTTTTCATTGTTTCTGTGACTTTTTGGCATGCTGTATGTGCTCCAGGAAACAAACATACCATTTTGGATATTTTTAGTTTAACCTAAAATAAATAGCTCTTCTTTGACTGACCAGTTTAATGCCTGCTATTATTATCACTTCCGTTATCCCATTACAAAGTAAGAGGATATCATTTTAATATCAAGTGGATTGTTAGAATATTGCTTATTGCATAATATTACCATCAGTGATTTTTAATATTCAGTGACTGGTCTTGTTTTATTTCTAGTATTTGCCTTGAATTTACTATCAGTATCATTATAAATAGATGTCCATGTAGTAAGATGGATATGAAATGGGCTAAAAGATAGAACCCACATAAAGTGGGCAGCAGATGTGTCATTAGTGACCAGTGGTATTCCCCACAGAGCTCATTGCTGACATCCCTTTTGATCATTTACTTTTCTGATCTCTAGACAAAGAGCAAATCCCTCTAGCTAACTAAGCTGCAGATGACGGCAAGCTGAGAGTCATTGTCCTTTTACTCTTCGATACCCAATACCTGCAGCAAGAACTTATACCTGTAAATATCTGGGGAATTAAAATGGGCTCCAATTAAGTACTAGAAAGTGCAATATTGCCATGTTTGGTAGTCAACTCCTTCACCCTAGCATAGGCAACACCCCACTTCAAAACAAGAATATTGTTAAAGACATTTGAACTTGGGTTAATAATTCCCTCTCCTTTGATAATCATGTAGTGACAGTAGCCTGAAAGTCCTTCTACTTAGTACTGCCATCCAGATCTGAAGAGGTCATTGTCCTCCTATATACAGTATTGATTACATCAATTATTAAATACAATGCCCCCTTTGGGATGTACCCCACTACACATATTAAACAAGTACAAGGTTCCTAACTCAGAAGATGAGTTGACTTAAAATTCCTAAATTACAAGACAAGAATGGATGTACTGTCCCTTTATTCAGTATCTTATAAACTCTTTAGGGGAGATCTATGCCTTGCCTTCTGTACTGTTAGGGAGCCAGTGGTCCTACAACTCTTGTACCTCCAGAAATCAAGTAGTTTCACAAATACAAGGACCAGGGATCTAAATCATCATCAGTAAATAAATAAAGCATGGTGGAAAGATAAGTTTATTATGTAGCACCTTCCTTCTCTGGAACCGACTCTCGCTACAAATTAAACAGTGGGGTACATTATCTTCTTTCTAATGAGAACTGGATGATTGGTTGGGTAGTCACACATTCACCCCTGGCTTGACTGGTCTAGCTGTTCCTGAAAAAGGATGGAAAGGTGGAAGGCATAAATGGTCACAAGACTCAGTTACTCTGTCTGTCCCCATAGTCCTATAATCATATCATAAAACACCATTTCTCACTTGTAAAAATGTGAAGTGGTTATAAGAATCATAACAGTTCATTTTAGTTAGACAGGCTAGAAAAAAGAAGATTTCTTAGTCTCTTTTTCTTTCTTTCTTTCTTTAAGAAGTATAATTCTACAATTCCTATAGCAGTTCACTTTACTGGGTGTACATTTTAATTGTGCCTTGTTATAAATAACCTTCCAGAGGTTCTAATAAATTTCAAAATTTTTGTAACTCATGACAAAAAAATCCTGGAAAGAATTGTTCACATACTTAATATACATTCTCCTTTTTTATGTTATACAATGCATGTGCAACCCCCACACTGAATTTATTTTTGCTGATGAAGCCTTGTAGCACCTTTCAAGTGCAATAAATCAAATAATAGCAAGGCTGGTTGCGGAGATGTTATACTAAATTGCAAAATAAAACTACTAACCAGGAATGGAAAAAATGGCATGGCAAAGCTTCAGGAAAATCTAAGCTCCAAGAAATTTCCTAAAATAGTATGCTGGTGACCCCATTCCTGAACTTTTCATTGGTCCATAAATAGAATTCTCATTTCAACGTGACTGTGCATAATTAATAGAAAGCAAGATTTGTCACGCACTGTGAAGCTTTGATTCAGTAAAACTCTACTAAACTCTACTAAATGTAACCTCAGATGACTTTATATGCAAATCTAAACTTAAAATGAATAAAACTAACACCAAATTATCTTTTTCAATTTCAACAGGAAAGCAAAATTATTCAAGTAATGTTTTACTTTATCGTATGTTGTTTATGTAAAAATCTGGTAATATCACAAACAAAACACTAAAATTCAGTTTGAGAACAATGTCATGCATGTCTTCTGCTTGTGCAATGAGACATGAACAGGGCTGTCTCCTACAGGGAGACACTACTCCTCAGATCTAGTCTGAGGCATAAGAAATTATTGTGTGCTACCACCCACATAAAAAAAGGTTAATCTAACCCCGCAGTAACTGCTATATAGGATAGAAGTGCACACAGTGTGCAAAATGAGGCATGAATGATTGCAAGAAAGTGTCACATAAAGGTTAAATTAACCAAAATGCTATTCAGGAGATCTCTTAATAAATTATAGATAAAGGGTTATAGAATTCTGATGGGCTGCAGATGAAAAGCAGAAGACTCATACTTTCAATTTATTTTAAAAACTGAAGGATCCCAATTAAATGTGCTCATATTTCACACAACAAACTGCATTTATTAAACTAGCAGGTAAATCTGTTAACAAAGTTTACTTTGATCACGTCACATACTTTCTATTATATTACAGTATTTCTTCACTTATTTTTATTGTGCTGCCTGTATTTAACACCTAGAAGGGCTGTTATAAAATAGGATATGGGAACTTATATTTATGTGTCAATGTAAGAATAACCCTACAAATCAAACTGTTTTAAATATAACCAGGGTGTCATATTTGTCTTAAGCAGGAGAATAGAGTACCTGAAGGAAATTTAGTGAAATCAGTAAAATAGCTGAAATCATTCCATCCATCACTTAAAATTAAAGCATATTAACATAATTATAGCGAAAATTATGAAATCATGGTTAAATGCACCCTTTTGTATGCAAAGGCTATTATGTTCAGACTTATAGACTGAAGATTATATCATGAAAGAAGGCTGCTATTTTTTAACCAATGTCTAATAAAAAATGAGTTTCTACTATAGAATATCAACTTCCTGAAAGCTGAAAGGCAGAAAAAAAGCCTGAAACAGAAGGGCGAAAAAAATCAATGTTAATTGCTTGTTGCAGTGGTAGCAAGCCTTCATGCACACCCTGAACTTATATATACCAACTTCACAGGGACAACTTGAAGAAGGGAGAAGTCTCCCAAAACATGTGGATCATTGCCGGCACACACATGCCTCTAGATTCAACAAACAGTGGAAAAATAAGACTATTCTTGCACGGAGTGGTTCGTGTCCATTTAGAACAGCAGCGTGTCTTGAATATTCATGAAGGCATGCTGCTGTACTTCCTATACAGACACAAACTGTGAACGAGTGCAGGGGTCATGTGCAAGTAGTGCATGGACACTAAACACGCTCCCTGCACTCAGAAAGTGCCATACTGTACTTCCTAAGCTGAACCGGCATAATATTAGAGCTTTGCTCTAATATTATGCCAGTATTTCAGTGTCTGCG
>NC_056731.1:1188759464-1188896964 GCF_019279795.1 Protopterus annectens | reverse complement strand
CACCCCCCTGGTACACATATGCATGTACAGCACCTGCCCCCCTCCCCTCATGATCAGGAAGCAGGTCTGTAATGCCTCCTCAAAGGCAACACATAGAGGTCTCCATAGGCCTGATACCATTCCTGGCTGCATCCAACATGAACACAGGCATGGGCTCTCCATTCTGCAGCGTAGTCAACCACTGCCTGAGCACTGGTGTCATCCCATCTACACAGAGGGCAGACAGAAATTTGATAGAAAACAGGTTATGCATTAGCATTAATGTTCAGAAGGATACAAATCTGAAACTGAAATGTATGCTATTATGTCATGACAGCAGTCCTTTATGACATGGCTGAAAACCTCAATAATCTCCATTTAATATAGTAATATAATATTAATATCCAATAGGTGATAAATAAAAATACACAGCTCAAATCCCCAAAGCAAGATAGTGTAGTGGTCAGAGTCCCAGCATTGCATGCAGGCATACACGGTTCGGGTAATATAACAGGCAATACAAATTTACATAGGAAAGCAGGGTTAGAAGCGCTATGTTCATATTAAAATATGTGGTAAGTTATTTTTGTCACCCAGGGTAGTGTAGCTAGTGTAAAATGGATGTGCGAGTACATATAACATGTAAAATAACCAATGTATACGTGTCCCATACAGTACAGTTACACCCATTGCTACTGTAATGAAAGCACATACAGCCATGTCATGTAATGGAAATCATATACACTTACTAAATGAAGTCAGTAGTGTGGTATATTATGGCAATGAACTGTGAGCAATGGTTAGCATTGTCAGCTATGCTTAACAGGTTTAACAACACATTTTTGTTGTCCTCACCCTTCTCTCTGGGGTTTGAATGTCCAAATTCACCTCCAAATTCTGTACAAATCCACAGCTGTTGCTGTATAAGAAATGGAGAACTATGGACCTTCCTTACACCCATCCTGCACATCTGTAGCTATATTGCATATTGTTCTTCCCTCTGTGTGCCCCTTTTACACCACTTTCCTATCACCCCTTTTTCTTTTCTTTTAAATAATTAGTGCAGGTGTAAGCGTGAGTAAGCGGTTATAAGAGCAACAAAGTTATCAGCCCTGCCAGGTCTTGAACCCGCAATGTACCACTACACCATTTGAGCTGTTGGGATTGCTGATGCTTTTCCCAACATACAGTAGGGAAATATTCTATAGAATCAGTGAGGTTTCATATATATATATATATATATATATATATATATATATATATATATATATATATATATATATATATATATATATATATATATATATATATAAATATATACACGTATAAATGTATGGAGATGCATATATATGGACAAATATATACATAATATAAATAGTGATATACATATAAAAAAAATATATATATATATATATATATATATATATATTTATATATAACATGTAGTGGAGTCATACCTCAGAACCATACCTATCAACCCTTTACTGCAAGAAATCTGGCTCAAGGCTGTCCAAATGGGGGGCAATGGGACAAAACTAGGGACATATTTCAAATATCGCTCTTATAAATGTAAAATGTTGCCAGAGTGACAGAGTTTGTTTCAGCATGCATGTTCTGAAGGATGTGAGTTCTGAAACTGAAATGTGTCATCATTTACTGTCAGAAATCCTCAGATCATCACAGTGATTTACCAAGGATATGTAAATAATGCATCTGTGAAACATACCAGAAATATGAGCAATAAACCTGGACATACTGCAACAATCCAGATGGTCCCAAGGTAAGCTCAGAGCCCCTTAGTGCAAAGAACCTGGGCCAAGCCTGACAAAGTGGGGGGAGAAAGCCATGGAAATAGGGACATATCTGAAATACTGGAGTAGATAAGCTGAGACAGTTACTGCAGTAACACTCTCATGTCTGTCCTAGCTTATATTGACTGACATAGCACAAGTCCAACACTCAGTTACTTCCCACTAGTTAGTGGCTGAAATCTTCACATCAGCCCACTTATGTGTCAGAAAGACACAACACTTATGGGGCCAGGCAACACTATGTCCTAGAAATATCTGAACATAACATCATATTAGGAAAACTACACTCAGCTGCTAATCATGTCACCAAGCACTGTCCAAACTACAGTCAGACTGACACAACACTAGCCCAAATCTGCTAGGGGGAATTACACATGTATTGGCAAATATAGCAGGCACTACAGAGATGTCACAGCACTGAAAAACAGACACTAGTGTGAAAATGCATACCCACAACCAATTCAACCACAGTCACAGTGACATACCAGTAAGCCAAAGGAACAATACAGTATAAGGACTTTGTAAACAAAAACATCTCAACATGTTTGCCACTCACACACTACCCCCACAAATACTGGCCCAATTTGCAGTGTACTATGATGCCTGACCATGGTATGGGATATGTCTCAGTCTGCTCCTACAAACATATACAGCCGATACATCTCCAAAAACAGGAGCAGCATGCACAGGCAGATAGTAAAGGACCCATAACACATACATCCATGCCCCTCCTTACACAGGGCAAATAAAATGGACACAATACACTGCTACACAATCCTGGCAGTCTGTCAACAATTGCCAGAAATACACAGGCATATCAACTGTACAGAGTCCCACAGAATGTCTAGGCTTTCCCCACATATATAAGGCCTCTTCCACATAACATGTCTGGCAGTCTGATGCATCACTGGGATAATGTCAGGAATGTAGGCACTAAATAATCATATACCATACCTATCAACCTCTTACTGCATGACATCTGGACAAAGCCTGACATAATTGTGGGACAGAGGCCCAAAAACAGGGGCATATTTGAAATATTGCTGTTATAAACTGAGAATGTTGCTGTTGTAACACGGTTAGTTGTAACATATCTTTTCTGAGGGATATGAGGTCAGAAACACAAATGGATGTTAGCAGTTACTGACTGCAATCCCCAGAGTATCCTACTTATTTTCCAAAGACAAAAAATGTCTGAGGAACACACCACACATAGGAGTCCAAATTCTGGTCATTCTGCGGATAGCCCTACAGGTGAGAGTTATGTCAAACACATAACACTGTCAGAGTTAAAATCAATCAGAAACTCCATGTTCACACAAACCCTGTTAGACTAGCATTGATCCAAATGTATAACAGCAATGCTTACATTCTGTCCGTATGCCTGGAACATTCTCTCCCATTTTATTGGCCTGTTTTCAGAGTTTTGGTTGTAAGAAGTATTTCCAAATACTCTCTGTGATGCTGTTGTTCACACACCTCCATGATGTACTCCTCACTGGCAAGTAAAGGGATCAACTCTCACATGATGTACTCAATGATAGGAGTGTGTTGCCATGCCATTGGCTATATGTATAACAACACAGCTGTCCTGCATGCAATTATCAAGTGGGGGACACCAGTTGGTGCACAGACCATCAGCTGCTCATGAGCATTACATACAAAAGTCAAGCTGCTGCCTATGCAAAACAGATGTATATTCTACATCCTTCAGAAAGAGAGAGAGAGAGAAACAGTGAAAAGAAAAAGAAAAACCAAGCAGGACATAACCACCTACACTTGAATAAAACAAACAGGTATGTCAAACAAGTAAGCATGTAATTGACTGCAGTAGGAAGTATGTAAGAATGGGAAATAGGAACTGTAACATATATGTCTCAACAAGACTTGCTGTACTGATATATTGCTCATCAGAACCTATGGCCATAGCATCTGGGTCTGTCTGCAGGGACATAGATCATAGGTCAGGCCTCTGAGTCACCCCAGGAAAGGATGGCTCACATATGAATACTACTGCAGTGTGTGTTGAACAATACTGACTGTGAAAATGCTAGGCCAGCTACTGTGATGTAGTACATATCCATATCTTACTTGTGAATACAACTGTGATATACTTGGTTGTCTCAGAAATGTGAGAGACCTATACATGGTATTTTCATAGTAAAGTACTGTTGCACACGTGTGTGTTGAACTGCATGTGATATACTGAGCTCCTACCATTAAACTGTCCAGTGTTATGCACACTGACCATATGTGTGCCTCATATTTGTAGTCATTTACTCATACAGTTGTGTTGTGTCTGAAAAATCATTGGCAAATCTGTGAAGGCTGATATTACAACATCTTCTTTTTCTTCTGGCTGTTCCCTTATGGGTCGCCACAGTGGATCATCTATTGCCATTTCTGCCAGTCCTCTGCAGCCTGCTCTGTCACACCAACCACCTGTATGTCCTCTCTTACCACATGCAGGAGCCTTATCTAAGGCCTTCCTCTTTTCCTTTTACCTGGCAGCTTCATTCTTAACATCCTTTTCCCAATATACTCAGCATCACTCTGCAGCACATGTCCAAACTGATGTACTTTTGCCTCTCTGGCTTTGTCTCAAAACCGTCCAATATGGGCTGACCCAGTCATATACACATTGCTAATCCTGTCCACCCTTGTCACAACCAGTACAAATCCTAACATCTGTAACTCTGCCACATCCAACTCTGACTCCTGCCTTTTTGTCAATGACACTGTCTCCAACCCATATAACATAGCTGGTCTCACTACCCTGTTGTAGACCTTCCCTTTCACTTTTACTAGTACTCATCTGTCACAAATCAGTACTGACACTCTTCTACATCCTCTCCATCTTGCCTGTACCCTCCACAGTTGTCATTACTCTGAAATTTTGATCCCAGTCAGTTATACTCATCCACTTTTGTCAACTCTACTCCCTGCATCCTCAACATTCAACTACCCTCCTTCTCATTCACACACACATATTCTGTCTTAGTCCTGCTGACCTTCATTTCTCTCCTCTCTAGAGCATATCTCAACCTCTACAGGGTCTCCTAAATTGGTACCCTACTCTCAGTACAGATCACAATGTCATCTGCAAACATCATAGTCAATGGGGACTCCTGTATGATCTTGTCTGTCAACCTGTCCATCACCATTGCAAATAAGAAAGGGCTCACAGCTGATCCCTGATGTCATCTCACCTCCAACTTAAACACATCCGTCACTCCCGCCACTCATGCACCGCTGTCACACCACCCTTGTACATATCTTGTACCAGTATTACATATATCGCTGCCACTCATGACATCCTCAAAAACACAAAGCAACTCCTGATCTTCTTTGCACTACTCCATCAACACTCTCAGAGCAAACATCACATCTGTAGTGCTCTTACCTGGCATGAAAACATACTGCTGACCACTACTCAATACCTCCCCGCTTAACCTAGATTCCACTACTCTTTCCCATGACTTAATGCTGTGACTCATTAATGTTATCCCTCTGTATTTACTACAGCTCTGCACATCAACCTTATTCTTAAAACGGTACACAAACACTTCCTCTCCACATGCAAGCTCTCACTTTTCAAGGTATCATTAAACAATCTGGTGAAAAACACCACTGCCATTTCCCCTAAACACCTCCATGCTACCACAGGTATGTCATGTGGACCAACAGGCTTTCCAGTATTCATCCTCTTCATAGCTGTTCTTACTTCCTCCTTGGTAAGCCGTTGCACTTCCTGATTCACCATACCCACATCATCCAACCATCTCTCTCTCTCTCTCATTCTCTTCATTCATCAGCCTCTCAAAGTACTCTGTCCATCTGCTCAACACATTCTCCTCACTTGTGAGTACATTTCCCTCATTATCCTTTATAACCCTTATCTGCTGTACATCTTTCCTAGCTCAGTCCCTCAGTCTAGCCAAGTGGTATAAGCCCTTTCATCCCTCCTTAGTGTCCAACCTGTCATACAAGTCTTCATATGCCTCGTCCTTAGCCTTCACCACCTCTCTCTTTGCCATGCACCTCATCTCCTTATACTCCTGTCTACTTTTCTCATATCTCTGACAATCCCACTCTTTCATCCCCAACCACTTTCTCTGTATACTGTTCTGTACTTCCTCAGTTCACCACCAGGTGTCCTTGTACTCCTTCCTCCATCCACATGTCACACCAAGCATCTTACTATCTCTGCTGTACTTACTCAGATATTTGGTAAATCGTCACTGCCACCCAGTGTCTGTCTTAACTCTTCCCTGAACTCTACCTCACAATCACGCTTTTCCATTTCCCACCATTTGATCCTTGGTTCTGCCCTCACACTCCTCTTCTTGATCATCAGCATCATCTTACAGACCAACAGTCTCTGCTGCCTAACTACACTTTCCCCTGTCATCACTTTACAGTCTCCAGTCTCCTTCAAACTGGCCCTCCTACATTGGATATAGTCTAGCTGTGTGCATCTCCCTCCACTCTTGTATGTCACCCTATGCTCCTCCCTCTTATTATAGTATGTATTCACCACAGCCATGTCCATCCTTTTTGCAAAATCCACTACCATCTCACCATCTGCGTTCCTTTGCTTAACACCATACATACCCATCCCTTCCTCATCCCCTCTCTTCCCTTCACCAACATGGCCACTGAAATCTGCTGCAATCACCACTGTCTCACCCTTGGGTACAGTCATCACCACATCATCCAACTGACTTCAAATTTCTCTTTCTCATCCATCGCACAAGCAACTTGTGTAGCATATGAACTAACAACATTCATCATTACACCATCAATTTCCAGATTCATAAACGTCACTCTATCAGACATTCATGTCATCCTCCAAAAGCACTCTGGCATACTGTTCCTTCCCCTTTCCACTCCCATCCACACCCTGATAGCAAAATTGTGACCTACCTCCAATACACCTAGCCATACTCCCCTTCCATCTGCTCTCTTGCACACACAGTATATCCACCTTCATCTGACCATCATATCAGCTAGCTCTATACCAGTCATACTGCCAACATTAAAAGGTCTTACCCTCACTATCACACTCCTAGCCTTTCTCCTCTCTTTATGCCATATGAGTGTTGGACATCCTCCAGGGTATGTCTGTCAATGCAAAGGCTACTGTGCTATTGAATGACTCAAGTGTGTTACAGCAATATTAAGACAGCGTCACTAATTTTGTCCCATTGCCCCCATATATGTGTGGCTTCCTACAGATGTCCTGCTCTAATGGGTTGAGAGGAATGACTGGGCAGCAAGAGTGTGAATACAGTGTGCCATACTGACATAGAACAGAAATGTATATCAGGTATTACCTGTGCACATGTCAGTATAAGTAGGTGTATCTGGCCACCTCATAACAACAGACATGGGATGCAAAATGTCAGTTAAATAAGCTGTACATGTACACATGTTCATAGGTTCATAGGTTCATAGGTTCATACTAGGCTATCTGCCCAAGGGCATTTATAAGCCTAGCCCATAGTTATGTGGCTTCACACCCTTTAGTTTGAATAAAACTATGCCTATTATTTTGCTGTGCCTCTGTCAAGCAGTGACACTGAAGTAATCCCTGGGTATATCACATCTCCCATCCATTGGTCAAGATTCCTCTTGAACAAGGCCAGCGAGGTGCTCTGCCTCACATGTACTGGGATTTTGTTCCACAGCATAGGGAGTCTCTGGGTGATGAATCTGTCCCTCCAGCACGTTCTATTAATAACCGTGTCAAGGTTTAGGTCTCCCGCTTGTGGTTCTGAGGGGATCTAGATTTTTGAGGTGAAGCATATTCATCAAATCTGGGTTTGACATGGCCTTATATGTCAGGCACAGGTCACCTCTGAGCAAGCGGTATGAGACTGAATAGAGCTGGAGTTCTTTCAGTCGGGCAGCATAAGACATATTTTGAGACCCTTTATCCTTTTGGTGAGGAACTTTTGGGGCCTTTCCAGCTGCTGCAGGTGTTGGGTCAGATACATTCCGAATGGGGCATTGTACTCAATCATAGGTCTAATGAGTGATGAGTACAGGCGGACGATGACCTCCCTTGATCTAGATGTGAATCCCTTCATGATCAGGTGGGCAATGTAGAAGGTTTTCCTAACTACTTTAGCAACATGAGTGTCAAATGAAAGGCTACTGTCAACCTGGGTCCCCAGATCCCTGATGACTTCTTCTGTGCTCAGTGGATTGCCACCTATATGGTAGCTAGGGGTAACCTTGTTTTTCCCGAAGGGTATGACTATGCATATCTTGGCGTTTAACTTTAGGCCATGGCTCTGGCACCAGTTATCCGTTTCTGTGAGGCCCTTCTGAAGGATATCTGTGTCAGATGTGTTTTCGACTATGGCCCAGTTTGCAGTCATCTGCAAACTTTGTCAGCCATAACCCTCCTGTGTTTGCTTGTACTTCAGAAAAGTAGATGCCGAACAAGAGTGGACCCAGGACTGAGCCCTGTGGGACACCACTTGTGACAGGCTTTGAGTCTGACATGGCTCCAGCAACTCTGACCCTGTGGGTTCTGTCACTTAGCCAGTTTGCAACCCATCTTGTGATGTATGGGTTTACATTCAAGCTGATGAGTTTTTCGATGATACCTGAGTGGGGTATTGTGTCGAAGGCCTTTGCCAGGTCAAGGTAGGTTGTATGGACTGCCTTTCCCTCATCAATGGCCTTGGTGACTGTCTCGAAAAAATCAACCAAGTTTAAAAGGCATGATCTGCCTTTGACAAAGACAAACTGGGTTGGATCCAAAGTCTGCAAGTTCCCTATGTCTTTATTTATGAGTTCCATTATGATTCTCTCCATGGCTTTGCAGATAAGGCTTGTCAAGCTAATGGGATGGTAATTTCCAGGGTCGGTGGAATCTTAGTTAATGTGCATCCAACAGAGTGCCATTTCTGCAGCTACTGGTTGTTGCATTGCCCTGACACAGCCATGGGTACCACAATAAGCATGATTATCTGTTTGAAATTGGAGAGGTGTCCAACTGTGCTATGACTGTGTGTCCATGCCTACTACAAACAGCTATATGAATAGCAACATAGATGCACAGACACAGCATTACCTTACTTTTAAAACCTGCCTCCACCAAAGTAGAGTAATCCCCTTTGCTGGACAGCAGCAATACACAAACCACAGACTTGGTCCCTATATTGGCTGTACAGGGCAAATTAGGAGCAGGCACCAACTTGGACACATCCACTAAGGCCAGTCACAAGGCCATCTTCACATATGTCTGCAATCTCAGAGGCAACAAACCAACCCACTCTGTAATGGTGGTCAATTAGACCACATATACACACACAACATAGCTATAGCCAACCTACTGCAGATAGGTTTAGGGCAAGCATCACTCCCTGGCTCAGCATCACTATGGGTGGATATGCACAGCATCCACACCCTTCCCCTCATCATCAGTGAGCAGGTACATATTGTCTACTGAAAATCAATAAACGTAAGTATTCATGGGACATGATAAGTTCCCTGTCTGCATCCTACATAAACTCAGGCATGTGCTCCCAGCTCCATTACACACTGTAGTCACACCAAGCCTCGGCACCATCCACACCATATCCACATGGAAGATGGCCAATGTCATCCCTCTACACAGACATGAATGAGGAATGGAGGATTATAAAATTAACTAGCCCTCATTGGGAGGAATATGTCACATCAGGACCAGGAGTGCCATGCAAGCAGATACAGTGCAGATAGATTACAGGGGTATGGTGTGGTTCTGAGTGGTGGCTACTGATATTTAGTGTAGCTGTGCAGGTTCTGTACATACTGTTGCCAAATGTATGAGGTCCTGTGATGTGTTTCCCTTTTTATGTCTTCCAGGTGCAATGTCATATCAGCAAAGGTCAACTTTCTCAGCAGCTGAGACAAATATAATCATAGAAGCCATACTACAGAACCATGCCATAACATTTGGCTGGAGCCAGCAACATCTGTGGGAGAGGAGTGGCCTGTGGGATGACCTTGTCCACAGGGTAAATGATGTCGGCTGCATGCACATACATTCGAACAGGTCCGGAATTGTGCAAATGACCTCATACGCCATGCCTAGCAAAGGGCTGCTGCAGTGGCCAGGGACCACATAGCCACAGGTGGGAACCCAGCCATGCAGCCCCCAATGACACCCACCGAGGAGCTCCTCAGCAACCTTGGGGCACCCATCCTAGTACAACATCAGGGTACAGACCTCACATGCTGGAGGTGGGCAGCACCTAGACAATGGATGAGGAGCGTGCAGGTAAGGCCCCAGTGGAGATTACTAGACTAGTGTAGCAGACATACTTGTATTTGTAGAGCATCTATGTGCATGTGCCAGGTCAGACTGCAGTTGTGGATGGGGTTTTCTAATGCACAGAAGTGCACATCTATGGTGAAGGACAGCAAATTATGTAGTATTGGGGGATGTACTGTAAATGTACATACATGCTGCATCCATCCTGTACCAATGCCACATGTGAGTCTTCTGACAATACTTCTCTCCTACAACTACCTAGGTCCCTCTGTCTGCATGTGGGATGGCAGCCTGAAGCTGGTGAGTATGGAATTGTTCTTTTGTGGTTTCCCAATAGCCCAGGCATGTGAAGGCCATGCACACAACTGTCACTCATAGCCATATTGCTTTATGTGTATGTTCACTTGTGGTGAGGTTAACTGCATTGCATCACAGTGGTCACCACAGGGGCCTATCTGAAGAGAATGTAACATCCCTGTAGCATACCTCACAACTTGTCAGTGCAAGACTTCTGGACAGAGACCAACAAAATGCAGGGACAAACGGCCTAAGGTAGGGACATGTGTGAAACATTACTCTCATACAGTGGATATAAACAGTGGACACACCCCCTCTTAAGATGCCAGGTTTTTGTGATATATATACAAATTGATACCACAATATGTCACTTCACACCTTTTCTAACATGTAAAACCCATGACATGAACAATTCACTTATAAAACCAATCAATCTGTTGGGTACCAAATATGGAGTATACAAACCTTACAATAAGCTGGATGCATATGTGTCCACACCCTTCAAATAATATTTTATTGCAGCAGCTTGCGATTTACTGTCAGCATTCAGTCTGCTTGGGTACACACCTGCCATCAAGTAAAGGCACTCTGAGTAACACTAAATAGCAGTCTGCTGTCCAAGTAGGATATTCATGACATTTTCTCAGTTGCCTGTAACAGCAAGAGCCATGGCTTGCAGACAGCTTACAAAGCAGCAAAGGGATCTCATATTTGAAAGGTATCAATCAAGAGTAGGATACAACAACATTACCAAAGCATTGCATGCACCATGGAACACAGTGGAGACAGTTGGATTGGATATGGGACAACAGTGCTGTTGAAAAGAACCTGACGTCCCTCCAAAAATGATGACAAGACATGTCAAAACCTGGTCGGGTAGGCTGGCAGGAGACATACAGCAACACTGACAGAGTTGCAGGAATCTCTTGCAAGTACTGGTATTGTGTACTACATGTGAGAACACTCTCCCGTATTCTGCATACGTCTGGCCTATGGGGTAGGGTCAGAAGATGGAAGCATTTCCCCACACCAAAAAACATCCAGGGGTGGATACAATTTACAATGCAGCACATCAAGTCTCCCAAAGACATGTGTGAAAATGTGTTATGGAGTAATGAGACTATGGATCGACCTCACAGCCCCAATACCAAAAAGTATGTGTGGTGCACAAGCAACACCTCTCTTAACCTAAAGACCAACATCCCCATGGTGAATCCTGCTGGTGGCAGTGGCCTGCTGCAAGGATGCTGTTCTAAAGCCAGAACTGGGTCTGTAGTCATGGTGGTGGGAATTCTGAACAGTTCCAAATAACACCCACATCTAGCCTAAATCCATCAGGCATCTGCAAGAATGCTGAAAATGGGGAGGGTTATCAGCCTTCAACATGACAAAGACCCGAAGCATACATCCAAAGGTACCTAAGAATGGCTCCACCTGGACACACTCATGGTTATGGATTGACCCAGCCAGAGCCTAGACCTACACCAGATAGAAATAACCCAGTGTGACCTGATGAGGGCTGTGCACATGAGCTGCCATTGTAATCTGACAGTGTTGGGTAAACTTTGCATGGAAGAGTGGCCAAATAATGCCAAGTCAAGATGTGTCATGCTGATAGACACCTTCACAAGAAGAGTGAATGCTGTAAGTCACTTACAAGGTGCTTCAACAAAGCATTATTTTAAGGGTGTGCACACTCATGCAACCACCATATTGTACATATTGCAGTCATTATATTTTACATGTGACACATTTGTTTGTTTATTGATTGGATTGCACAGGTCATATGTGACATGAAAGGTGGGTAACATATTTAAATGCATTATTGCAGTCTCATCATATATATTACAAGACTATGGCATGTTAACAGGGTTGTGTACACTTATCATATCCACTGTAAGCTTAGAAGATTGTTGGTGCAACAGGAATTGTGTGACCATATATTTACTGCTGGTTTGGAGGTCTGACACTCAAATATATGTCATTAATCAGTGACGTCACTCCTCAGATCATCCCAGGTATATATCAGGCAAACACAGGGGTTATGAGAAACAGAGCAAACATATGAGCCAGACATCTACACATCCTGCAAGGATCTGTACAGTTGTGAGGTATGTTCTGTAGTACTTGCCACTGTGCTCTACAGGTGACCAGCAATGATGTGTACATGGGTGCAGTCTGTGCTGGGGAAGGGCCATAACCTACTAACATGAGTCATGTATCCCAGAGCTCTATCTTGTTAGTTACATGTAGTGAAACTGGCTGCAATGCATTATGTTGAGGGCCATGTGTCATGCATGTCACCATTTGGGTAATGCGTGGTCTGTGTAACAGATTTGTGCCACCTCACCTGTAAGTATGTGTGTGTGTGTGTGTGTGTGTGTGTGTGTGTGTGTGTGTGTGTGTGTGTGTATGTCTGTGTGTGTGTGTGCATATGTGCGTGTGTGTGTGTGTGCCAGTCAACCTCAAAGTGCAGGAATTAATGTACATATCTTGTCTTCCCCTCACAGGTGATGATGGGGTTTAGGGTCCCTCCTGCTTGGAAACTATTGTCATTATCTCTGCAGACTCTGACGATGATAGGAATAGTGATGTACAGGTGGGGTTATCAGGGGCTGAATCTGTGCCATTGGTTGGCATTCCACTCTTGTTCACACCATCCCGCACACAGTGACAATGCTCACACATATCCCGTGACCAGTGGCCACAAATGATGGACAGTTGGCAGGTGGTGGCATTGAACAGGCTAGTGTGGTGACTATGGCAGGTGTGAGTGTCGACACTGGCCATAGCCAGAGTGCAGGCAAGGTCCCACAAAGGGGGATGGACAGGGGTGCTCGTAAGAGGACCACTGCTCATCAAGCCGCTGTCACAAGTGTCACAGCAGGAGTCACCAGATGCATGTTTCAGGCTGTCATGGATGCACAGGCATGTAGTGAATGCCACACCAAATACTCAGGGTGGTGGATGCAACTCTTCCTGATTTACATGGTGACATGCATGACCGTGTTGAGGCCATATGTCAAAATACTGAGGTCTTGAATAGATGGTGGGGTGAGACCTTGGTAGTCCTTGACTGTGGTATGTCTGTGCTAGAGCATGTGGTGGGAGATGGGCATTGGCCATGTGAATGTGCACCAACAGCTGAGAGTCTATGGGGCCATGCACCTTTACACTCCCATAGTGGCAGTGACTCCAGCACTACCGAAGGGGGGTTGCTGTCTACTTCACACTGGAGCAGGCCATGGCATGTGGTCCTGTCCATTCCCGTCAGGGGCATGGATCCAGCAGGCAGCAGTCACCATCAGGAAGCAGTACTGTAGCTGGCCTTGGGCAGAGTAGCCACATGGCATGACTGTGTGCATACACACACACACACACACACACACACACACACACACACACACACACACACACACACCTGTATCACAGACAGGTCACCTCCAGACACACACAGCACCTCTGCACAGCCCATCTATTGCATTCCCCTCCAAACACACACACATTAAGTCATCCATATGGCCAGCTTAGGCCTCTGGCAAACCCACATCACACCCTGTGCATATGATGATACTTGTGCCACATCCCTGTCATCCATACCATTGATGCAGGGACATGCTAATATGGGTCTGATGCACAGGGTAAATGTAGTACAGTGTAGCTATATAACACTATGAAAGGTGCTGTCTGCTTGCATTTGTTATTGGTACACATACAGGTGTATGTGCCTTATTAGCCAGGATGCATTATTGCTGTTAATCCCACTGACTGAATGTAGTCTGACATGCTGTATTTTGCTTGTGTTCCAGGTGTCTGTGTGTCTGCAGGCTGTGGCCCTGCAGACATTTCCAAGAGGGAGTATGGCAAAGTGGGAATATGACCGTGTCATAGGCAAGGTACAGCTTTATATGTACATGTACCAGATGTGTATGCATGCAAACAGTGTGTGAGGGACACTGTTGTCAGACAGCGTGACCTTGCATACATACCCCTTGTCACAGACAGGTAGCCTTCAGTCATGTCAGCTCAGTGTTGTGTAGTACCACAGGCTTATATATATATATATATATATATATAGAACTGCAGTACTGTCAACAGGTCCCTCACAAGCATAGCCATTGCATTAACTGCAACAGATTCACCTATCAACACCTGTTGCCCCTGCCATTTCTTTCCCATACACTCAACCCTGATGCAGTTGATGAGGGCATGCATGATCCTGTGTATCACAGGCTTGTGGTATGTATTCCTGAGTTCACCAGGTGGAACAGGAAGACAAAATGGTATACCCTTTGCATACACACAGTAAGGGCTAACACAGGGGATGAGGACACAGTAACATAAACAAAGTTGGCAATAGACAGATTAGTAAACTACATTTTGAACTTCATGTATTGTACTACTACATACACATGACATGCCCCACATAGATTATATGCATGAGACATACACTACCTCTTACAGCATGTAATGTTCTGAATGCCTTCATGGATGGTGAAATAACCCACCAGAAATAGGATGTGGAGTCATATATTGCTCCTACAAACATTGGCAAGTGATAGTGTAGCAGACGTTGTATCAGCATGATGTTTCAGTCAGGTATGATGCCTGATGCTGGCATGTGCGTTACTACACTCACTGTGGTTGATTTGGCAACAATATCACATAGATGGGCATTGTTAAGGGACATAGACCACATATAGGTTGCAAACATCTGGATATTCCATAGACATCTGTACAAAGGACTTGTATGGCTGCACAATATTTTAACATGCTGCATGTGAGGCAGATGCCATTACCACACTATATAAAGTAATGAAATCAGGAGGTGGTAAAGAAGTGTGGATGGTACACAAATCAATATGGTATCAGCCAGACAGAATATGATCTTCACCCAAAGACACACATACAAACAATTTCCAGTATTGAGATTAGAAGTCCTACCTATCTAGTTATTTCTACTACAGTGGTACGCAGTTATCAGATGAACCACCGAGCTTACCTGAGTTCACCTAGTCCCAAGATACTTCTAAGGTGAATGACATCAGCAGGCCTAGTAAAGTAGGGTGATGGGAAGTTTACAGGGTGGTATGCACACTCACACACACACACACACACACACACACACACACACACACACACACACACACACACACACACACACACACACACACACACTTGCCATTATTGAGATTATTGAGATTATAACCCCTACCTATCTAGTTATTTGTACTATAGTGTTACACAGTTATTTCACATGCTTAGAACACCCACTATCATAGCTCTGACATACAAACAATAACCATACACCCACCTTCTCAAAGACACTCAATAGACATTTACCCAAACAGCGGAGACCACCAAGACAGACACCCACTCAACCACCACAACACAACACAAACCACAGGACACATATCTTACCTACACAGTGTGCCTCTCAACCTAACTCCCAAAGGCCATTCACCTTGCCTGATACAGTAATAATAGGTGAATTAATAGTGAGGCACACAGATGTCCCACTCACTAGGGTGAACATGGAGGAGGTAACAGTCAGCTGTCGTTAGGTGCCAGAATCCCGCACATAACACACCCAGTCAGGTCACTCCACAACAACTACATATATCACTCTGTCATTGTCCATGTGTGTGTGAATGGCCTGAGATGCACCTCCATGGACTATATGAAAAGAGATATGGTGGAGCTCTCAGATTATGTGTGCCAGGCAGGTATGACAGTAGCCTTGAGCAGTATACTACTGTCACCCAGAATGATACTGCAGTACAAACAACAAATGATTGTTTCAACAATTGGCTTAAGTGTCTGCTATCACTCTCATGGGATCAAGTATCTGTCTGCTTGGGATGATATAATTAACAGACTGTGATGACTTGCCAGAGATGGCCTTCATCTGTCATCCCTGGGTTTCCAGGTACTGGCTAAGTGTCTTGCCACCCCTATAGTGCCTTTTTAGGTAGTGTTCCAAATCAAATTACCACCATAACAGCTATACATATATGCAATCTGAGGGTCATGCTGCTCAACACTAGACATCTACATCTCAAGATGCAGCCACTCGAAGCACTCCTCAAAATGCAGAACATTGGCATTTGTGCTGTAATGGAGACCTGGTTTACAACAGCAGACAGCACCCCTGCACTACCAGCCTATAACTTATTCCACACCTGTCAGCCCCAAAACATGGACCACAGCTCCAAAGGTGGTGGTGTCTCCATATTAATAATGGATAGCACACATCCAGAGCAGTATCCCAGCATAATGCATCTGAGATACTTCAGGTGCAAATGACATTGGGTAATAGTTCAATCCAAGTCATAGCTTGCTATAGGTCCACATCCATGTCCCTAGATTCTCAATCCACATTCTTCAACACCCTGCAATCTATCAAGGTCCAACCCAACACTCTCATACTAGGAGAGTTCACCTACCCCTCCTTCAACTGGGAAAGATACTCAAGGACCAATACACTGTCCCAATGCTTCCTAGAATTCATCAGTTCCAATGCCCTGGACCAACTCATCCTGACACCCAGTAGAGGAAGCAACATCCTTGACCTGTGTTGATTACTAACATATGGGACCATTGCTTGACAACAGTAGTCAATCGCTACCTGGTCGGATCCATCATAGAATAATCACCATGGAAATCCACATCTCACCCACACCTCCCGCAAAGGTAACCATCTTGAAAAATTTCTCCAAAGCTGACTTTGGACTCATAAGAACAGAGGTGGCTAACTTCACAGCACACATGCGAATGGAAAATACCTGCATGACTGCTGCATCAAACACAAATGCACTGTACAAACACGTACATCAATGCATGGAACTAGTCATACCCAACAGAACCATGACACTCTCCTCCAAAAACTGGAGGCCAATCTGGTGGTCCCCTGTCATTAATAACCTGTACAACAGAAGGAAGAAACTGCTGCAGAAAAAGGTGGAGTCCCAAGAGTGGCAAAACTGCCTTATTAGCCTCAACAACAGCTTGAGATCCCTCATGAAATCATCTAAAGCTGCCTATGATGGCAGAATTGCAGCAGACACTGACAAAAATCACAAATCCTTTGATAGCTATATCAAGAACCTCCATGCCAATATCCAGACATGCTCTGAGTTACGGCACAATGCAACCTCCTATACTGAGCCAACAGATATTGCCAATATTCTTGCCAACACATTCAGTGCCAGTTTTACCCATCTCTCAATCAGAATGCAAGAAGAATGCCAGGCACCCAGGATTACTGCTACCCAGGTTACACCTGCATTGTCCACGGGCAAGAATACAGCTTCCATGAAACCCCAGATTATCCCTGGCTGTGTTCTACATGAACTACAAAGATACCTGGCACCACATCTGTGTGCCCTGTAGAGTCACAGCCTCACCTCAGGCTTTGTCTCTCCCAAATGGCGCACTGCTACAGTCATCCCTCTCCATAAAGGTGTGGCAACTACAGACCCTGGGAATTATCAGTCCATTAGCCTGACGAGTCCAATATGTATAGCTATGGAGGGCATCATCAGGGACCTGATCGACAAACATATAGGTAATCTTCTAATTCTGAACCCCGCACAGTTTGGCTTTATGAAAGAGAGATCATGCCTGCTCAACCTGGTTGACTTCTTTGAGTCAGTCACCAGGGCTGTGTTTGACAGTAAGGTACTGCATACAGCCTGCATCAATCTGGCCAATGTTCTTGATACCATTCCTCAGTCAGGAATTATGGATGAACCCACCAAACTAGACATCAACCCCTATATCACTAAGGGGGTTGCAAATTGGCTCACAGATAGAACACACAGTGTGAAAGTAGCGAGCTCCAACTCAAACTGCCAGCCAACCATGTGTGGAGTCCCACAGGGATCAGTCCTGGGTACACTCCTGTTCACCACCTACTTCTCAGGTGTCCAGGTCAACACAAAGGAACTCTGGCTTTCCAAGTTCACAGACAACTGCAAGCTGGGAGCCATCATTAACTCCACAAGTGATGTAGACATCCTACAGAAAGGCCTCACTGAGACCACTGACTGGTGTGGAAACCATGGCCTGAAGCTTAACATCACAAAATGCATCATCAGCCCCTTTTGTAAAATCTCAGTTCCCACTAAGTACCACATCGATGGGAGCCCACTGAACACTGTAGGTATTATAAGAGATCTGGGGACACAGGTTGACAACAACCTCTCCTTTAACCACCACATTGCCACTGTGGTCAGAAAATCCTTCTATGTGGCACATCTCATTATCAAGGGTTTTGCATCCAGGAAGAAAGAAGTCATCGTCTCTGTGTACTCTTCTCTCATTAGACCAATCATCAAGTATAATGGCCCATTTGGCACATACCTCACTAGACACCTGCAACAGCTGGAGAGGCCACAGAAGTACCTCACAATGAGGATCCTAGGCATTAAACACGTCCTACACAGACACTCTCAAAAGACACCAGCTATTCTCTGTCTCATATCACCTACTTAGAGGCGATCACTGCTTGACTTGCAAAGCTATGTCTAACCCAGCTATTTTACAAATGCTACATCTAAAGACATCCCAATCTCTCTGCACCACACACTGCAGGGACCTCAATCTCATTACCACAACCAACACAACATGCTGGAGGGACAGGTTCCTCACTCAGAGACTGCACATGGCCTGGAAAAGACTTCCCATACATGTCAAGCAAAGCACCTAGATAACCCTGTTCCAGAGAGATCTTGATGAGTGGATGGGTAATAGAAAATTCACCCCAGAGATCCCTCCAGTGGCTCTACTTGATGGGGGCACTGGGAACGAACATCAGGTGGCACAATGGGAGGGCACTTTTATGGGTTAGGCTTGTAATGGCTCCAGGGCCATTAGCCTAGTATACACCTATAAACCCATAAGGGGAGTGACATCGGCATGACTGATAAAGTAGGCCAGTGGGTAGGTAACTTATCAAAATACTTCTTCCTACAACATACACACTTACATAGCCACATACACATTTGCCAGATCTGAGAATAGAACCCCTGCCTAGCTATTTATTTGTACTATAGTGTTACACAGTTATTGCATGCACTACAGAGCTTAATGGACTGAGAACTGGCCAAAGGTGCTGATAAAGGGAATGACATCAGCATGACTGATAAAGTATGCCAGTGGGTGGGAAACTTATCAAAATACTTCTTCCTACAAACATATACACTTTCACACACATTTATACACCCACACACACATTTGCCAAATCTGAGAGCAGAACCCCTGCCTATCTAGCTATATGTACTATAGTGTTACACAGTTATCGCACATGCTACGGAGCTTACTGGACTGACAACTGGCCAAAGGTGCTGATAAGGGGAATGACATCAGCATGACTGATAAAGTATGCCAGTGGGTGGAGAACTTATCAAAATACTTCTTCCTACAAACATACACACTTTCCCACACACTTATACACCCACACACATTTTTCAGATCTGAGAGTAGAACCGCTGCTTATCTAGCTATTTGTACTATAGTGTTACACAGTTATCACAGCCACTACAGAGCTTACTGGACTGACAACTGGCCAAAGTTACTGATAAGGGGAATGACATCAGCAGGAGTGATAAAGTAGGGCAGTGGGAGGGAGATTTATCAAAATACTTCTTTTCACAAACAAACACACACACACACACACACACACACTCATTTGCCAGATCTGAGATTAGAACTCCTGTCTAGCTAATGATTTGTACTATAGGTTTACACAGTTATCACACACGCTACAAAGCTTACTGGGCTGACAACTAGCCAACGGTTCTGATAAGGGGAATGACATCAGCAGGAGTGATAAAGTGGGGCACTGGGAAGTGTTGTGGATGAAAATGGCCTAAAACTGTTTCACCTACAAACAAATAAGCAAACACACATTCCCTCATTCTGACATACACAACTGTCTCTCTCTCTCACACACACATACACACACACACACACACACACACACACACACACACACACACACACACACACACACACACACACAGTTGCAAGTATTGAGATTAGAACCCTACCTATCTAGTTATTTGTACTATAGTGTTACTCAGTTATCACACGTGTTACAGAGCTTATAGGGGTGATCGGTGTCCAATGGTACTTCTAAGGTGAATGAAAGCAGCAGATCTTGTGAAGTCAGGCAGTGTGAAGTGTACTGAGTGGGAAGAGTCTCCTAATACTTGGCCCTATGGAGACACACACACACACACACACACACACACACACACACACACACACACACACACACGCACACACACAGACACGCACACACACACACACACACACAGGCAGGTGATGTGATATAAACTCAACCTCAGTACTGTTATACAATGAGTCTCACCTTTTATGCTGGCATGTGCAACTGTTTACAACTGGTATGCCACTGTCCACAGCAGGACATCACTGTATGCCATTCAGGGTATCTGTGTGTGTGACTCACTCTGTCTGTGTCCTCCTGTGTCTCTCTCTGTATCACTGTCTGTCTCTCAGGTTCCCCACATTTATGTGTGTGTATGCTTGACATATGTTATCTGTTGCTGATATATATATATATATATATATATATATATATATATATATATATATATATGTGTGTGTGTGTGTGTGTGTGTGTGTGTGTGTGTATCTCATGCAACAGATGCAGATATATCACATATGGGCCACCTACAGCTAGCTGAGGGTAATCCTGTCTGAAGTGTGTGTGTGTGTGTGGGGGGGGGGCAGTTGAGGCATACATAGCTATCTGTATGCATGGACATATATACACAACACAGTCATATATTCCAACATGTACTGTGATTCTCTAAGTGTAGGAGCATGCCCAGTGTGACCTTCTATCGTTAGGGTGGGACTCCATTCCAGAGATATGTGTACTCCAGTCTAGGATTTTGTGAGCTACAGCCATACCTCTCAGGAGTACACAGGACTTTCCTCAGGGTACTTGTTTTGCTTATCAGACATTTTCTGACATATCTGTAGTCTGAAACTGCAATGTGTTGTGACATTACCTAGTGTCAGACATCCTCAGATCATCACAGTGCTTTACCAGAGGAATACTAGTTGTATAATGCATAGACCAATATTATGAGGACAGCTATGTAAATTATTGCCCAACAAGGCCATTTGTGAGGTGTAGCTACAGCCAGTGTAGTAATGGTGCACAACTGTGTAAACAGTCCAGCAACCTGGTGATATACTGGCTGGGGATCTCCTGCTTGTGTGGTATCTTTCTAACCTGAGATGTCATATCCTTGTGTGTGCATACCTCTGACCTGTACATTTTTTGGCAGGTTGTCCAGGTGTTTGGCTAGAAGGTTAATCCTTTCTACGTAAACTTGCATTTTTATGGCAAGTTAGTTACATTACACTTAGGTGAGGTGCCAGTTCATTTTGTAATTCATGTAGTACACAGCCCAGGATGTCATCTGGTCCCATGGATGCTGTATTCTTAGCTTTGGAGAGTACTTTTTTACCTGTGCGGCCATCGGAATTTGGCAATTTTCTGGTATTGCGATGGGCCATTTAGAGAGTGAGAGGGGGGTGAAGTTGGCACTGAATCAATCTGCCAGGATATTGGCAATATCCTTGGGATCAGTATATTTAATGCCATTCTGTTGCAGCTCAGAGCAGATCTGAGCATTGCCATTTAGATTCTTGACATAGTTATAGAATGCCTTGGGGTTGCCTTTGGAATCTTTGGCAATTTTATTTTCATAACTAGCTTTGGAGGATTTTATGAGGGATCTCAGCTTCTTACTGAGGCTGGTAAGGGAGTTTTTTGCATCCTGGGATTTTCCTCTTTTCTACAACAGTTTCTTCCTTTTGTTGTAAAGTTTGTTTATGGCAGGGGACCACCAGATTGGCTTCCTTTTTTGTGGAGGAGAGCATCTTGGTTCTATTTGGGATGGCACGATTCATGCATGAGTGGATGTGCTTGTACAGTACCTTAGTGTAGGACTCAGCAGTCGAACTTTCAGTTCCCTTCTGCATGGGTGTCATGAAGTTTGTAACGTCTGACTTGAGTAGCATGAAGTTGGCCTTGGAGAAGTTTTTTATGGAGGTTTCCTTACTGGGGGGTGGGGGGGTGGGGGTGGGATGTGGACGTTAAGGGTGATTAGCTTATGGTCTGATCTGACCAACGAGGGGATGACCATACCCTCACCTCAGGCTTCATGCCCACTGAGTGGCACACAGCTACAGTTATTCCACTCTACAGGGGGGGATCCACCTTTGATCCTGGTAGCTACCGCGCCCTCAGTCTGATGACCCTGATCTGCAAGGCCATGGATTGTATTATCATGGAACTTATAAACAAAGACATTGGCAACCTTAAGACACTGGACCCCACCCAGTTTGAGTTCGTGAAGGGCCGATCTTGTCTCCTGAACCTGATTGACTTCTTCGAATCAGTCTCCAGAGCTGTGGACGAGGGTAAGGCAGTCCACACAGCCTATCTGGACCTCGCCAAGGCCTTTGACACCATACCTCAATCTGGAATCATAGATAAACTTACTAAGCTGGGCATTAATCCCTGTCACCCGATGGGTTGCCAACTGGCTTACTGACAGAACACACACTGTAAAAGTAGCTGACTTCAAATCCAGCTCCAGACAAGTGACAAGTGGAGTACCTCAGGTTTCAGTCCTGGGACCTCTCTTGTTTGGCATCTACTTCTCTGAAGTACAGGCCAGCACCAACGGACTCTGGCTAACAAAGTTCACAGATGACTGCAAACTCGGAGCCATTATTGAATCCCCAAATTATGTCGATACTCTACAAAAGGGCCTTACAGAAACAGAGGCTTGGTGCCAGAGCCATGGGCTCGAGCTCAATGTCAAGAAATGTATATTTATCCCCTTTGGGAAAAAAACATGTACCCATGAATTACTACATAGGTGGCAGTACACTAAACACCGAAAGTATGATAAGAGACTTAGGGACACAGGTGGACAGTGGTCTCACCTTCAATAACCACATCGCCACAACAGTCAGGATATCCTTCTATGTGGCACACCTCATCACTAAGGGCTTTTCATTCAGAAAAAAGGAGATCATTGTCCCACTGTACTCATCCCTCATTAGACCCATTATAGAATACAATGCCCCATTTGGTATGTACCTCTCAAGACATCTGCAACAACTGGAAAGGCCGCAGAAATACCCCACTAAAAGAATCACAGGCCTAAAGCAGATGCCCTATGCTGACCACCTTAAAAAACTACAGCTATACTCTGTCGCATATCGTCTACTCCGAGGCGATCTCTGCTTAACATACAAGGCCATGTCAAACCCAAAGCTGTTGGATATGCTACACTTAAATAAATCCCAATCTTTCAGAGCCACATGCTCCAGGGATCTAAACCTTGTCATCACAATAAACAAAACATGCTGGAGGGATAGGTTCCTGACCCAGAGATTCCCCAGACTCTGGGATAGACTGCCCATACATGTCAAGCAGAGCAACTCTTTGGCCCTCTTCAAAAGGAACCTTGATGATTGGGTGGGAGAAAGGAAATTCACCCCAGGGATCATGTCAGTCGCTCTGCTAGACAGGGATCCAGGGAAGTAAATAGTGTGGGAAGAAATAGCCAGAGAATTGTTATGACTAGGCTTGTATAGGCCCTAGGGCTGAAAGCCTAGTACCAACCTATGAACCTATAATTGAAGTGTGATGTTACAAAATAATACAGACACATTACTGTTTCAGAATACATAACCTTCAGACAATTCTCGCTACTGCAAACTCCTCACCCTACCAACTTTCTCAGTATGTAAAGGTGATATTTACAACACATGCCTATCATTGTGCCTTTTGTTCCACTTTTATTTCTGCCCTTGTCCAGACATCTTGCTGTCAGAGGTTGGGAGTTATGGATGTGAGTACAGAGTGCATTCAACTGTTCAGGCATGTCCATTATTTGTAAAAGTAAACATAAGAAAAAGGATTATTGAGATTGACCACTGGCAACAGTATCACAAAGCACTTATATTCACAAAAGCCTTGGCACCTCAGCTAAACATCCTTCACAATGTCACTAATATGTGTAGAATATTCCACATAGCACTGTGACTTCCAGGTATGTCAGTGGCAGACCAGTGGTTGTGACTGACATGCATAACAGTTGTCACTGTAGTTATCTGAACATGGCCCTGTCAAAGGCAGCATTGTACTTAGGACAGTACAAGACGACTGCCAGGAGAACGTGCTGGGCAGATCCAGACAGTATTAACCACACATACACCTCGCTCATTGACCCCTGCATATTGTGGGGCAGGCAGCATGTTTTCATGTGCATTGGTACAACCCTGCCAATGTGTGCTATGCTTCTATTTCCATGCAAACATATATGTTACTGCATTTGTGTGGGTATATGGGGGGCACACCTGTCAACTGTACACATTTGCACAGACTGTACTGATATTTGCTTTACATTTTGGCTCCATTTACCATACTATTGTGCCCTGTCTTGGCGACTGGAGGCATGTCAGTAAAGAGCCCAGGTCAGATTGTACTGGCATACATTTGAGTTTCAGACTTCTTAGCCTTCATAGCCTTACTGCAACTGTGGGTCCTGCTGTGCTATCCCTGTGTGAGGCTGTAGGGGGTTTATTCAACATTGTCACCATTTGTGTGCTTTTACCAGACATTGCTCTGTGGTTTTCTACAGCTGAATTTCTGTGTGGGTGTGAGGGTTGGTTATGGGACTCCCACTTTGACATCCATGCCTATGACCTATGACCTCCAGTTAATTGTCCCCACACATATACTGCAGTGGGATTTGCCACCTTGAGTACTACTGCATAGTCTGTAGAGGCCAGATTTGGCCTGATATTTCCTGGTGTCCCACATAGCTGTCAGTTGTGTGCTGCATTCCAGTAGGCCACCCCATTCCCTTGCATGCATGCAGCATTACCAGATATATGCTAGCAGAACATACTATTCCATGCATTTATTGTTAAGAAGACTGACTTACCTTGTGCTTGCAGCAGTTGTGAGGACGGTGCTTGAAGGCCACCTATGTTGGGTGCACGCAGTACACTGCCTATACATGGTAAGTTACAGGTAATTTGATGTGTGTGTCATGCATTTTACTGCGTGTGTGAGTCAGAGAGAGGTGTCAGTCCCTGGGGTCCCTACAGTGTCTGTGTGTGTGCTATGCATTGCCTCTTTGCCAAGGTGTGAGCATACTGGGCACGCCTCCATCTGCCTACAGGAGCAGGCTCAGGGGCCTCCTCCTGTGAGTCCCTCTGTGCCTGTGGGGACCTTGGCAATGGTGGTGGGCTGTGTGGCCCTTCTCCATGCTGTTCCTGCTGCAGCTGTTTCCGCAGGAGCATATTGTGTAGCATGGTACATACTATGAACATGTGTGCCATGTGGCTGGAGAGTACTGCAAGCATCCACCAGATATGTCAAGGCAGTAGAAATGTGACTTGAGCATCCCAAACACATGCTCTATAATGATCCTGGTTTGTGCGTGTTCCTCATTATGACATTCTTGTGTGGGTGTATGTGCATTTCTGATGGGTGTCATCATCCACGGCTCCAGTGCATAGCCAGCATTCTCCACTAGATGGCCATATGGGATGCTCCCACTGGCAAATGCCTGGTACAGCTGTGACAAATGCCAGATGTGGGAGTTTTGATAGCTTCCAGGGCTGTCAGCACACACATTCATTATAATGCCCTGGGCATTGTACATGACCTGGAACTTCATGGAGGGAAAGCCCTTGTGGTTTATGTAGACCCTACCCTGTTCACCAGTTGGGGCTTTGATGTGGATATGTGTGCAGTCTATGACACCCAGTACCTCCGGGTATTCTGCTACATGGTGGAAGAGATGCATATGGATAGTCCTCTCCTCACGGGTGTTGGAGAAGTAAATGTGCTCACTGGTATGTGGCAGCATGGCATCCAGGAACTGGTGGAATACCCTAGATGCAGATGCATGTGAGACCCCCATGATGTCCCCAGCAGGTCTTTGGAAAGTACCTGTAGTTAGAATTCTTAAGGGTACACATGCCTTGTTATCAACTGGGAAGGGTTCCCCTCTGTTGGTTCTAGCTCTGAGTTGAGATCAACACAGCTCAGTGATTTGCTGAAGTATGTCTCTGTCCACCCTGTAGTGCTCTACTATCTCCAGATCATGTAGCCCCTGGTCGGTTACCCTGGGTCTGAACACTCTTCTCCCACTTCTTGGTCTGTGGTGGCTGTCAGCATTATCCTCCTCTCCACCACTGGCCTCTAGAACATATTGATGGATCAACGCACACTGGCAGCCCCTAACATTTTTCGAGTTAAAATTTCCCCACATGTATACACCAGTGGTGCAGAGTTTGTGGGAAAAAACAGACTGTAAGGTGTTTCCATACTTTATACTGTTGTGCTACAGATGCTGCCTGTATGATTGGCTGACTATGATACATTCCATCTGCCACCTATAGGTTCATAGGTTCATACTAGGCTATCTGCCCTAGGGCATTTATAAGCCTAGCCAGAGTTGTGTGGCTTTCACCACCCCTTAGGTTGAAGAATACTATATCCATTAGTTTGCCGTGTCTCTGTCCAGCAGTGATACAGAGATGATCCCCGGGGTAAACCTATGATCTCCCATCCACTGGTCAAGATTCTTCTTGAACAGAGCCAGTGAGGTGCTCTGTCTCACATGGACCGGGATTCTGTTCCACAGCATAGGGAGTCTCTGGGTGATGAATCTGTCCCTCCAGCACATCCTATTTATATCTGTGTTGAGGTTTAAGTCTCTTGCTCTTGTGGCTCTGGTGGATTTGGATTTTTTTCAGATGGAGCATGTCCATTAATTCCGGGTTGGACATGGCCTTGTATGTCAGGCACAGGTCACCTCTGAGCAGACGGTATGCGACTGAATAGAGCTGGAGTTTCTTCAGTCGGGCAGCATATGGCATATTTTTGAGCCCCTTTATCCTTTTGGTGAGGAACTTTTGGGGTCTTTCCAATTGCTGCAGGTGTCGGGTAAGATACATTCCGAATGGGGCATTGTACTCAATCATTGGTCTGATAAGTGAAGAGTACAGAGGAACAATGACCTCCCTTGATCTGGATGTGAATGCCTTCATAATCAGGTGGGCAATGTAGAAGGTCCTCCTAACCACTTTGGCAATGTGAGTGTCAAAAGAAAGGTTACTGTCAACTTGAGTCCCCAGGTCCCTGATAACCTCTTCTGTGCTTAATGGATTGCCACCTATGTGGTAACTTGGGGTTACCTTGTTTTTACCAAAGGGTATGACTATACATTTTTGGCATTTAGCTTAAGGCCATGGCTCTGGCACCAGTTATCCGTTTCTATGAGACCTCTCTGAAGGATATCTGTGTCTGATGGATTTTCAACTATGGCCCAGTTTGCAGTCATCTGCAAACTTTGTCAGCCACAATCCTCCTATGTTTGCCTGCACTTCTGAAAAGTAGATGCCGAACAAGAGGGGCCCAGGACTGAGCCCTGTGGGACACCGCCAGACTGGCTTGGAGTCTGACATGGCACCAGCAACTCTAACCCTGTGGGTTCTGTCCTTGAGCCAGTTTGCAACCCATCTTGTGACATATGGGTTTACATTTAAGCTGGTGAGCTTTTCTATGATACCTGAGTGGGGTATTGTGTCGAAAGCTTTTGCAAGGTCAAGGTAGGCTGTGTGAACTGCCTTACCCTCATCAATGGCCTTGGTGACTGTTTCAAAAAAGTCGACCAAGTTCAAGAGGCATGATCTGCCCTTGACAAAGCCAAATTGGGTAGGATCCAATGTCTGTAGGTCCCCTATGTCTTTATTTATGAGTGCCATTATGATCCTCTCCATAGCTTTGCAGACCAGGCTTGTTAAGCTTATGGGGCGGTAATAACCAGGGTCCATAGAAGCACCGCCTTTGTGGAGTGGGACCACAGTTGCCGTACGCCACTCTTTGGGTACGTATCCTGTGGTAAGACTAAGATTAAACAGCAGCCTTATGTGTGGGTTTAGTTCCTCATTGAGTTCGTGTAGCACACAGCCGGGGACACCATCCGGTCCCATTGATGCTGTGTTTTTAGCTTTAGAGAGAGCAGCTCTCACCTGGGCATTTGAGATGATTGGGAGGCTACACTCTGCTGGGATAGATATTTCTCCTTTTGGGGGGGAGGGAGAAATTTTCACTGAACCTGTCTGCCAGTATGTTTGCAATGTCTGTGGGTTCAGTGATTTTTGTATCATTTTGGACTAATTCTGAGCATATCTGGGAGTTTCCACCCAGATTTCTAACATAGCTAAAGAAGGCCTTATGATTGTCTTTTGAGTCCTTGGCGATTTTTCTCTCAAAGTTGGCCTTGGATGATTTTATGAGTGATCGTAGTTTTTTACTAGTATTGATCAGAGATGTCTTCCCTTTTAGGGATTTTGCTCTGTCTTGTAGTAGCTTTCTCCTCTTGTTGTAAAGTTTGTTTATGGCTGGGGTCCACCAGATCGGGCTTGCCTTTGGTGGAAAGGGTCTTGATTTTATTTGGGATTGCTTGATCCATGCAATCCTGGAGGTGCTCGTAGAAAGCATTTGTAAGGGATTCAGCAGTGTGGGTTGTGGTTTCCAAAGGCTCAGGGGCCTTGAAGGATACCACACCAGTCTTAAGAAGTGTGAAGTTGGCTTTTGAGAAGTTCTTCACTGTGGTCTTTTTTGTTGGGGGTGGGGGCGGGATGTGGATCTCCAGTGAGATTAGTTTATGGTCTGATCTCACCAATGAGGGATATATTTCCGGTGTGGAGCATTTTATCCCCATGTTTGTGATGATCAGGACTAGTATATTTTCACCTCTTGTGGGAATGGTGACAAGTTGTTCCATAGCATTTGAGTTTATGAACTCCAGGAACCTTTGGGCTAGGGTATTGGGGCTTGAGTAATGTTCCCAGTCTATGTTTGGGTAGTTGAAGTCACCCAATATGATGGTGTTTGGAGAGACATTTATACTCTCCAGTGTCTTCAGGAAGGCTGTGTGGGGTTCCTGAGTTTGAGAGGGTGGCCTGTAACATGCTACAAACTGTAGAGCAGTTTTGCCTATGGTTAATTGCACCTGAATGGTCTCTGATGCTTCGTGAGTTGCCACCAGCCTGGAGGTGTGGGTATCCTTGATGAATATGGATACACCCCCTTCTTTTGTGGTACGGTCTGGGTTTTGGGGCCGGAACGCATGATATGAGGTAAAACCTGATAGTGCCGGGGTGCTCTCAGGAGCCTTGAACCAGGTTTCAGTCACAGCACAGACATCGATGTTCTCCATTCTGAGGAGGGCTTTGAGGGCGTGCATCTTGAGATTTAGATATCACTCATGACTTTCATTTGGCCACTTTGAGTGTTAGAGGCATTAGTGGTAATTTGTGCATGATTGCCTTTATTCTGCTGTTGCCCTTTTTTAATTATTTTTTACTTACATCTCCCCCCCATTTTCAGCTATGCAGCCACCTGCCAGCTGTACTATTGAATGCTTTGCATGGCCCATTGTAAGTTGTAAGAGTCCCATGTTAGTGATTTCTACTTCTTGTCTCCTTTATTGTGCTGTTGCCCTATATTTTTTTTTTTTACATCTCGTCCCATTTTCAGCTATGCAGCCAGCTGTATTATTGTGTGCTTTGCATGGCTCATTGTGAGTTGCAAGAGTACCATGTTAGTGATTTCTACTTCATTTCTCCTTTATTGTGCTGTTGCCCTATATTTCTTTTTTTTTACATCTCCTCCCATTTTCAGCTATGCATCCACCTGCCAGCTGTATTATTGTGCTTTCAGTGGCCCATTGTGAGTTGCAGAATCCCATATTGCTGATTTGTACTGCATTTTCCTTGTTCTGCTATTTCCTTTTTTCCTATATCCTTCCTGTTTAAGCCCCAGGGTGCACCACGCAGACCTATTTAGCTAGTGTAAACAGCAGGAAATGGCACTCCCCTGGCGCGAACATGCTCCTCAGTTCATGGAATAAGACTATACAGCCTCAAACATACACCCTTGCTTAGCTGTGCTTAGCTAAGCACATACCCAAGCAATGGAGCTCCAATGTACTTACAGCAAGCATGACACATACCCTTTTCATGTTAGTTGCTCCTCATGCCTACATGATGGTGTTAGAGCACCTACACGGTTAGGTGCAGTGTGACACTTAGAAGAATTTTTGTGATTCAATTTTAGTCCTCTCATTAACGTTAACATTAACCTCACTGCCTTAGTCTGTAGTTACTGCACTACACAAGAGCCTTCCCCCTTAGCAGCCACTGTTCCCTGCCATTGTTTTGATTCTGCTTGCCATATAGTATAATGGCAAAATGCAGCTTTCCCTTAAATTTGACTTTTCACTATTTTTTCCCCATGATCTAATTTGCGCGACACTACCCTATGCTTCAACAGCCGAGACTGGCCACAATAAAATAAACTTTAATTTTTTGAAAAATTAAGAGGTTTTCCATGCCACTGGCCATATATTTGGCAATTGGCATGCTACAGAGTAGGGTACATGCTGTCATGGCTCCGTTTTCATTTTTACAGAAATGTATTTGGCTAGTAGCCAAATACATTTCTGCAGCTTGCACTGTTCCTGCATGGTTACCTGCCTGCTACCTGGATCACTAATTCACCTCATTTGCATGGTTTGCACCAGCAAATGAGGCAATTATCATCATGCCTGGGTTTCCATGCAGGAACAGTGTCGACTCACTCATGCACATCAAAAAGGCATGTTCCTGGATCACTTGGCGGCCATATTCCGTACAGTAGCAGCTACATTGCTCCTGCATGGACAAATTATGTTCATGAATCCCATGGTTAGAAACTGCACAGGCAAACTTTACAATGATGCAGTCAGATGTATTGCTAATGTACCATTATACTGACAGCATTATAATAAATATTTGATATGTTTCAAATCTTTAGTATACACATTGTCAGTGGCCCAACAGGTTCCAGAGTTGCCTTTGGTGCTGGAAGACCAGAAGGCTTTGGGTTCTATTCCCACTGCTGATGACTGGATTAATTGTTTCAAACTGCTGGCATTGCAGTACAGCATTGGGGGGGGGGGGTGCTGCACTCCTGGGTGTGCCATCAAGATTAAATTTTTAAATTGCTAACACTGTAGTGCAGCACTGGGGGGTGCTGCATTCCTGGGTGTGATTTCTTTCAGATGAGATATTAAACTGAGGTCCCATATGCTTGAGTTAGTGGTAGCTCAGGTAGATTTAAAAGATCCCATGGCACCTTTCGAAAAGAGTAGGTGGCCTTTATTAAAATTCACCATATACAATGTATACATTCCATATGCAAATTTTACAGCCTATTTGTCCTCAGAGGAGTGGTTTAAGGCAGTAACTTGTAGTTTATTGGCCATTTTGGGTCATTTCCTGTCTTTTCCAGCCCCCTGCTATAAAGCACGCTTTAGCGCGAATTAGCGCGATTTAGCGCGGAGCTGCTACCGTTGCACACTAGGTCAGCGCCGGTTAAGCAGGTTTAAACTATTCGGGCTACCTAAAGTCCACTCTTCAAATTTTCCCTTAAAACTACCTTCCTCGAACTATACTACTGATCAAATCAGCGTATCCTATAACTAAAAAGATCATCTCTACTTGACTCCAAGTAGACTATTCTCTATCTGTTAAACCTAGCACTTGCTCCTACAGTACTTATTACCTTGATACGGCACTCTTGTCATAGATAGTACCCCAAAAAGGCAACCCCCATTTCTCGGTCACCCACGTCCCCGGAATCTTTTTAAAGTTTTTGTCTATCCTTCTAGCATGTCGAGGGATCAGTTGCTAGTGTCCTCTCCTGCTCAGCTGGTGAACCTGGGAATATTGAGGCAATGTTGCAATTGCCTCATGTACACAGACAACCCTCTCCTCCTCCCACAAAACAGAAATACATGCGAGAGATGCAACTATACGGCCAAACTGGAGGCTGAGCTCTCTCTACATAGGACTGGCAAGACCAGTCAGGAGGAGAAGGTTACCACACACACTATAGACCCAGTCTCACATAGTACCATTACAACCTCAAATCATACACATAAACACACAAAGACATACTCGGAGGCTCTGATCAAAAATCTACCAAAACAGCAGAGGCCACCAAAGCAGACACCCAAACAACCACCACCTCAGAACACAACACCTGCAACACATAGACCTCACAGTCAGAGTGTCAAATAGTCACAGCCCTTAAGGCCAAACACAATGCCAGACACACTAGTCATTGGTGACTCCATAGTCAGACACACTGACGTCCCGCTCACCAGACTGAGTAAGGAGAAGGTCACAGTAAGCTGCCTGTCGGGCGCTAGAATCCGCCACATAACGCAAGCACTCAGGTCTCTCAACAGCAGGTACAAATATGACTCAGTCATTGTCCACGCTGGTGTAAACGACCTGAGACATACCTCCTTGGACTACATGAAAAGAGACATTGAGGAGCTCTCTGATTATGTAGCCCAGGCAGGTATGACCCTGACCTTGAGCAGTATCCTACCTTCACCAAGAATGATGCCACAATACAGAGATAAGATGATCAGCTTTAACAATTGGCTTAAACACTGGTGTCATTCAAAGGGGATCCAGTATCTGTCTGCCTGGGATGACATGCTGGACAAGCCACGCTGCTTCGCAAGGGACAGCTTGCACCTGTCACCCCTGGGATTCCAGATATTGGCAAAGGCTCTTGCCACCCCCATAGTGCCTTTTTTAGGCAAGGCTCAAATTCTAAACCTACCACCCTAGAACACAAAAAAGGAAAAAACTAAGGGTAATGCTGCTCAATGCCAGAAGTCTAAATCTCAAAATGCACGCACTCGAGGCCCTTCTCAGTATGGAGAACATCGATGTCTGTGCTGTGACAGAAACCTGGTTCAAGGCTCCTGAGAGCACCCCAGCTATCAGGTTTTACCTCATATCATGCGTTCCGGCCCCAAAATCCGGACAATACCAAGAAAGGAGGGGGGGTATCCATATTCATCAACGACACCCACACCTCAAGACTGGTGGCAATGCACGATGCATTGGAGACCATCCAGGTGCAATTAACCATAGGCAAGACTGCTCTGCAAATTGTAGCATGTTACAGGCCACCCTCACAAACTCAGGAACCTCACATGGCCTTCCTAAAAACACTAGAGGGGATAAATGTATCACCAAACACCATCATACTAGGTGACTTCAATTACCCTAATATAGACTGGGAACACTACTCAAGCCCAAACACCCTAGCCCAAAAGTTCCTGGAATTCATAAACTCAAATGCCATGGAACAACTAGTCACCATCCCCACAAGAGGAGATAACATACTTGATCTCATCATCACGAACATGGGAGCACAATGTTCAACACCGAAGTATACCCTCACTGGTGAGATCAGATCACAAACTAATCTCGCTGGAGGTCCTCATCCCACCCCACCTGAAATAAAAAGACCACAGTAAAGAACTTCTCAAAGCCGACTTCACACTTCTAAAGACTAGTGTGGTCTCCTTTAAGGCCCCGAGCTGGCGGAAAACAGTACTCAAGCCGCTGAATCACTTACAAATGCCTTCTACCAGCACCTGCAGGACTGCATGGATAAGGCAATCCCAAGCAAAACAAAGACTCTTTGTACCAAAGGCAAGCGTCCAGTCTGGTGGACCCCAGCCATAAACAAACTCTACAACAAAAGGAGGAAGCTACTACAAGATAGAGCAAAATCCTTAAAAGGTAAGACACCCTTGATCACTATAAGTAAAAACTAAGAGCTCTCATAAAATCATCCAAAGCAAATTTCGAGAGAAAATAGCTAAAGACTCAAAAGACAATCATAAGGCCTTCTTTAGCTATGTTAGAAACCTAGGAGGAAACTCCCAGATATGCTCAGAACTAGTTCAAAATGATGTGAAGATTACTGATCCTACAGACATTGCCAACATACTGGCTGACAGGTTCAGTGCAAACTCCCTCCCCAAAAGGAGAGATATCTATACCAAATGATTGCAGCCCCAAAACATCTCCAGTGCCCAAGTGAGAACTGCTCTCTCCAAAGCAAAAACACAGCATCCATGGGACCTGATGGTGTCCCCGGCTGTGTGCTCCACGAACTCAATGAGGAATTAAACCCACAGCTAGGACAGCTGTTTAATCAAAGTCTTACCTCTGGATACGCACCCAGGAGTGGTGCACTGCAACTGTGGTCCCACTTCACAAAGGCGGTGCCTCCACCGACCCTGGAAATTACCGGCCCATTAGCTTGACAAGCCTTATCTGCAAAGCCATGGAGAGGATCATAATGGACCTCATAAATAAAGACATAGGGAATTTGCAGACTCTGGATCCAACCCAGTTTGGCTTTGTCAAAGGTAGATCATGCCTTTTAAACTTGGTTGACTTTTTCGAAACAGTCACCAAAGCCATTGATGAGGGAAAGGCAGTCCATACAGCCTACCTCGATCTGGCTAAGGCCTTCGATACAATACCCTACTCGGGTATCATTGAAAAACTCATCAGCTTAAATGTTAACCCATACATCACAAGATGGGTTGCAAACTGGCTAAGTGACAGAACCCACAGGCTCAGAGTTGCTGGCGCCATGTCAGACTCAAAGCCTGTCACAAGTGGTGTCCCACAGGGCTCAGTCCTGGGCCCACTCTTGTTTGGCATCTACTTTTCCGAAGTACAAGCAAACACAGGAGGGTTATGGCTGACAAAGTTTGCAGATGACTGCAAACTGGGCGCCATAGTAGAAAACACATCTGACACAGATATCCTTCAGAAGGGTCTCACAGAAACGGATGACTGGTGCCAGAGCCACGGCCTAAAGTTAAATGCCAAAAAATGCATAGTCATACCCTTCGGGAAAAACAAGGTTACCCCTAGCTACCAAATAGGTGGCAATCCACTGAGCACAGAAGAAGTTATCAGGGACCTGGGGACCCAGGTTGATAGTAGTCTGTCATTCGACACCCATGTAGCTAAAGTAGTTAGGAAGACCTTCTACATTGCCCACCTTATCATGAAGGGATTCTCATCTAGATCAAGGGAGGTCATAGTGTCCCTTTACTCATCACTCATCAGACCAATGATTGAGTACAATGCCCCATTCGGAATGTATCTGACCCGACACTTGCAGCAGCTGGAGAGGCCACGAAAGTTCCTCACCAAAAGGATAAAGGGTCTCAAAAATCTGTCCTATGCTGCCCGACTGAAAGAACTCCAGCTCTATTCAGTCGCCTACCGCTTGCTCAGAGGTGACCTTTGCCTAACATACAAGGCCATGTCAAACCCAGATTTGATGAATATGCTTCACCTCAAAAAATCTAGATCCATCAGAACCACAAGGGCAGGAGACTTAAACCTCGACACGGCTATTAATAGGACGTGCTGGAGGGATAGATTCATCACCCAAAGACTCCCTATGCTGTGGAACAAAATCCCGGTACATGTGAGGCAGAGCACCTCGCTGGCCTTGTTCAAGAGAAATCTTGACCAATGGATGGGAGATCGCAGATATACCCCAGGGATTACCTCAGTGTCACTGCTCGACAGAGGCACAGCAAAATAATGGGTATAGTTCCCCATACTAAAGGGGTGGCGTAAGCCACAAAACGATGGGCTAGGCTTGTAAATGCCCTCGGGCAGATAGCCTAGTATGAACCTATGAACCTATGAACCTATTTACAATTATTTATAATTAACTTACATATTTTCATTTTTTTAACCTTTCAATTCCCCCACTCTTTTTTCCACAACCAAAATCTTATTTTTTCAAAATTTCTGACAGTCTCCATTGCCCATTAAGTTTTATCTCATTCATTCTTTCATTTCAGACAATCCACATTATACAAAACCATTTTTCATCTACTCTATCTGCATTTTTTTGTTTCATATCTTTATAGTATCCATATTCTATTATGTCCATATTTATACATTTAACAGTTTTCAATCCTTTTTTACATTCTTTGCCACATATTTTTTTCCCATAACTGATTTGCTCTTTTACATTAAAAAAAAAAAACATGTTCAGTAGTCCCTAATTCTCCACAGTTTGTACAGACTCTTATCATTTATTTTTTTGTATGGCATATTTGCCTTTACTGGAAGCCTATTTATAGACAGCCTCCACAAAAAGCTATACATTCTACATATTTTTCATACCTTTTCATTCTTGCTTTTATAGCTTTTATTTGTCTTTCTCCCAAGTGTCTCTGAGGATAAATATAATAAAATTTTCCCATTATATTTTCATACCATTCTTTCCTATTCTTTTCTATATTACTTAAATCAATCTTCTGTAATATTTTTCTTGATAAATTTTCATTTCCATGCAAGGAATTCTATTATAGGTTCATAGGTTATAGATTCATAGGTAGGTACTAGGCTATCAGCCCTAGGGCCTATACAAGCCTAACCAAAAAGGTACCCTGGCGTTCGCCACCCAAGAAAATTATTTTCCTGTGCCCCTGTTGAGCAGAGCCACAGAGGTGATCCCTGGGGTGAATTTCCTATTTCCCATCCAGTCATCAAGATTTTTCTTGAAGAGTGCTAATGAGGAACTTTGTTTGATATAGATAGGTAGTTTGTATTGGAAGTCTCTGGGATAGGAATCTATCCCTCCAGCATGTTCTGCTTATTGTGGTGACAAGGTTTAGGTCCCTAGAGCGTGTAGCTCGGAGGGATTGGTATTTCTTTAAGTGGAGCATGTCCAACAGCTCTGAGTTTGACAGAGCTTTGTATGTTAGGCAGAGATCACCTCTGAGTAAGCGATATGCGACGGAGTAAAGCATAGGGCATCTGCTTGAGGCCAGTAATCCTCTTTGTGAGGTATTACTGCGGCCTTTCCAATTGTTGTAAATGTCTTGTGAGGTACATACCAAAAGGGGCATTGTACTCTATAATGGGTCTAATGAGTGATGAGTAGAGGGGAACAATGACCTCTTTTTTCCTAGATGAGAAACCTTTTGTGATGAGGTGTGCCACTTAGAAGGATTTCCTGACTACTGTGGTGATGTGATTATCAAAGGAGAGACTACTGTCCACCTGTGTCCCAAGGTCTCTTATCACACTTTCAGTAATAAGTAGACTATCACCTATATGGTAGCTCATGGGTACAGAGTTTTTACCAAAGGGGATGACAATGCACTTTTTGACATTGAGCTTAAGGCCATGGCTTTGACACCAGGCATCTATCTCAGTGAAGCCCTTTTGTAGGATGTCTACATCATTAGGAGTTTCAGTTATGGCTCCTAGTTTCCAGTCATCTGCAAACTTAATTAGCCAAAGACCTTCTGTGTCAGCTTGTACTTCAGAAAAGTAGATACCAAACAGGAGAGGACCCAGGACTGAACCCTGTGGTACTCCACTTGTCACTGGTCTGAAGCCAGATTTGTAGTCTGCTACTTTCACAGTGTGGGTTCTGTCACTGAGCCAGTTGGCAACTCATCTTGTGACATAAGGATTTATACCTAGTTTAGTGAGTTTATCTATACTTCCAGAGTGGGGGGGGTGATGTCAAAAGCCTTGGTGAGATCTAGATAGGCTGTGTGCACCACCTTACCCTCGTTTATGGCTTTGGTGACTGCTTCAAAGAAGTCAATCAGGTTTAGGAGACATGATCTGCCTTTTACAAACTCAAACTGGATGGGGTCCAGAGTTTGGAGATCACCAATGTCTTTGTTTATAAGTTCCATGATGATACGTTCGATGGCCTTGCAGACCAGGCTCATTAGGCTAATGGGCCAGTAGTTCCCTGGGTCCATGGTTGCTCCCCCTTTGTGGAGTGGGATAACCATCATTGTGCACCATTCAGTGGGCACAAAGCCCGAGGTGAGGCTATGATTGAACATGGTGCTTAAGTGGGGTGCCAGTTCATTCTGTTGTTCATGTAAAATGCAGCCTGGGATGTTGTCAGGTCCCATGGATGCTGTGTTCCTGGCTTTAGAGAGTATGTTTTTTACCTGTGCAGCCGTGATTACAGGAACTTTGCATTCTTCCTGTATAGTGATGGGCCCTTTAGGGGGTGGGGGGTAAAGTTAGCACTGAACCTATCTGCCAGGATGTTGGCAATATCAGTTGGTTCTGTATATTTAGTGCCATTGTGCTGTAACTCAGAGCAGATCTGGTATATAGATGGGCCCTTTAGGGGGTGTGAGGGGTAAAGTTAGCACTGAATCTATCTGCCAGGATGTTGGCAATATCAGTTGGTTCTGTACATTTAGTGCCATTGTGCTGTAACTCAGAGTAGATCTGAGTTTTGCCATTGAGATTCTTGACATAGCTATAGAATGCTTTGTGGTTATCTTTAGAATCAGTGGCAATTTTGTTTTCATAACTAGCTTTGGAGGATTTTATGAGGGATCTCATCTTTTTACTGAGGCTGACCAGGGAGTTCTTCCAGTCATGGAATTTAACTCTTTTTTGCAACAGTTTCTTTCTTCTGTTGTAGAGTTTGTTTATGGCAGGGGACTATCAGATTGGCTTCCTTGTTTTGGAGGCTAACATCTTGGTTCTGTTAGGGATAGCATGATCCAGTCACTCATGTAATTGCTTATAACGTGCATTTGTGTAGGATTCAGCAGTCGTACCTCTATTGTCCATCTGTATGGGTGTCATGAAGTTTGCCATTTCTGTCGTAAGAAGCGTGAAGTTGGCTTTGGACAAATTTTTTACTGTGGTTTCCCTAATGGGGGTGGGGGCAGGATGTGGATGTCTAGGCTGATTAGCTTTTGCTCAGATCTGACCAATGAGGAATTGACCTCTGGTGTGGAACACCAGTCGCCCATGTTGGTAATGACCAGGTCTAGGATATTGCTGCCCCTGGTGGGGGTATGGATAAGTTGATCCAAGGCGTTGGAATTTATGAATTCCAGAAAACGTTGAGCAAAAGAGTTGGTACATGAGTAATTTTCCCAGTTAATGGTGGGGTAGTTGAAATCACCCATTATTAGAGTGTTAGGTTGTACCCTAATATTTCCCAGTGTATCAAGAAATGAGTGGTGGGAATCCTGGGGCATGGTGGGGGATCTATAGCAAGTTACAATTGGGATTGTGGTCTTGCCCAGAGTTAGTTGCACTTGGATAATCTTGGATGCATTATGCTAAGCAACTAGCCTGGAGGTGTGGATATCCTTAATGAATATGGAGACGCCTCCACCTTTAGAGTTTTGGTCCAGGTTAGGTAGCCGAAAGGTGGGTATGAATTATAGCCTGGTAATGCAGGGGTGCTCTCTGGATCCTTGAACCAGGTCTCTGTCACTACACAGATGTCGATGTTCTCCATTTTAAGGAGTGCCTTGAATGAATGCATTTTGAGGTTTAGCCTTCTGGCACTGAGTAGCATTACCCTCAGATTCTGCTTGCTTGTATTTGTTATGGTGGTGAATTTGTCATTTGAACCTTGCCTAAAAAAGGCACTATAGGGGTGGCAAGAGCCTTAGCCAGTATCCAGAATCCCAAGGGCGACAGGTGCAGGCCATCTCTGGAAAAGCATCATGGTCTGTCGATCATGTCATCCCAGGTAGACAGATACTGGATCCATTTAGAATGACACCAGAAGCTTAGCCAATTGTTGAAGTCAATCATTTTGTCCTTGTACTGTGGTATCATTCTGGGTGATGGCAGGATGCTACTCAGGGCTAGAGTCATACCTGCCTGGCCTACAAGATCAGAGAGCTACTCCATGTCTCTTTTCATGTAATCCAGGGAGATACATCTCAGGTCATTCACACCAACGTGGACAATGACTGAGTCATATTTGTACTTGTTGTGGAGTGACCTGAGTGCATGCGTTATGTGGTGGATCCTGGTACCTGACAGGCAGCTGACAGTAACTTTCTCTTTGTTTAACCTGGTGAGTGGAACATCAGTGTGTCTGACTATAGAGTCACCTATGACTAGAGTGTTGGGTACATTGTTATGCCTTATGAGCTGTGGTTGAGTGGCACACTGACTTTGTGGGTTATGTGTCATTTGTGTTGTATTGGGGGGTGGAGGTTGCATGCGTTTCTGCTTTGGAGGTCTCTGTTGCTTGAGCAGATTTTTTTTGAGAGCCTCTGTGAATGTAGGTGTGTGGTTTGTGTTGCTATATGTGTGTTTTGGTGGTGTAGGTTTTAAGGGACTATGTGATGAGTGTGGTGTGGTGCAAGTGTTTATCTTCTCCTCTTGACTGTCTAGTCCAGTCTTGGGTGAAGAGAGCTTTGCTTCCAGGTTGGCTATATAAGTGCATCTTTCACAGGTTGTAGTGTTGAGTGGTAGGAGGAGAGGGTTTTCTGTGTACATGAAGCAACTTCTGCATTGCCCCAAGATGCCCAGATTCATCAGGTAGACAGGAGAAAACACAGGGAGCTGACCCTTAGACATGCCTGGATAGGTGCTTATTTATTAAGCACTAAAAACTGTTTTCCTCTAGACAAGTGAATAAAGTTGAGTGCTCTAGTAATGTGTAGTTTATTTAGTGCTTACAATGAGTTCTGAACAAGTGCTGACCTCAAAGAAACAGATTTGAGTGCTAAAACTAAAAAACTGTCTAGTTCTAAGGGAAATTTGAAGAGCAGACTTTATGGTGCCAGGAATAGTTTAACTCTAGCTAAGCTGTGATGCACAATGTTTATTTTTTTAAATATAACAGCAGCAAATGAGCAAACTGATTTAATCAAATTAACCAATACAAAACTAAAAACTGAGCCCCGTTCCAGCAGTCTTCAATCAGGCAAGTTCTAACTGCACACTCCTGCCACTAGGGTGCAGGGGAACCTTCTCCAAAAAAAAAGATAGTCTGGATTAGTGCCTAAGTTATACAAACAAAGCTAGATTCAGCAGGTCTGAATTTAGTCTATGCTACAGCAAACAAGGCATACCAATTTCAGAACGAAACAGTTCAGATAAGCAGGCACAATAGGCCTTTAACCAGAAACTTCCAGCTCAGAAGGGCAGAATCTACCCTCTTCTCCCACAAGAGTGCAGACCACACCTTCTTAATGTAAAATAAATGGCCCAAACCCCAAGTTCTTAAACCAGAACTAATACACTCGTAGAATAACAGACATTAAGCCTTCATCAGCAACTCCCAAATTAGAAGAATGTAAGCTACCTGTCCTGCCACAACAGTGCAGACCACAAACCTTCTTAATGTAAAACAACTGGTCTGAAGCCCAAGTGCTTCAACAAAAGTCTTAGAATAACAGTTACAATTTAATCAGGCTACTAACAAGCAGTAATAAATGCAACAGAATAAATGCAATAAAGTAGGAAGAAACACAAATACAGTGAAAGCAGATGAATAAAGTGTAATTTTTTAAATATATATAACAATAGGAAACGAGCAAACTGATTTAAACAAATTACCCAGTTAATCAGTAAAAAAGCTCAAAACTGAGCCCTGGTCCAGCAGTCTTCAACCAGACAAGTTCTAACTGCACACTCCTGCCACTAGGGTGCAGGGGAACCTACTCCAAAGAAGATGGCCTGGATTAGTGCTCAAGTTATACAAACAAAGCTAGATTCAGCATGCCTGAATCTAGTCTATACTACAGCAAGCAAGGCGCACCAATTTCAGAAAGAAACAGTTCAAATAAGCAGGCACAATAATCCTTTAACCAGAAATTCCCAGCTCAGAAGGGCAGAATCTAACATCTCCTCCCACAAGAGTGCAGACCACAAACCTTCTTAGTGTAAAATAACTGGCCTGAAGCCCAAGTGCTTAAACCAGAACTAATACACTTTTAGAATAACAGACACTGAGCCTTCAATCAGCAATTCCCAATTTAGAAGGATGTAAGCTACCTGTCCTGCCACTACAATGGAGGCCACAAACTTTTTTAATGTAAAACAACTCGTCTGAAGCCCAAATGCTTAAACCGAAAGGCTTAGAATAACAGTTACAATTTAATCAGGCTACTACCAAGCAGTAATAAATGCAGCAGAATAAATACAATTGAGTACTATTAGGAGAGGCAAAAGCAAAATAAAGTGCACATATATATATATATATATATATATATATATATATATATATATATATATATTTTTTTAGTAAACTGCAAGGAGAGAGGAAGGAGGAGCAGAAGAAAAATTCAAGGTTAAGAACCTAAGTGGGTTGGCCTTCTCAAATGTTCCCACTGTATTAAGTAGAGTAAACACCAGACTGGGAGGGGTGTCCCAGATCATATTTACAGTAGAGGCGGGCAACTGCAAAGCCACCAACTACAATAACTCTACAAGAATAGGGTGGGAGGTGGGGAAAAACAGTTTCAGGACAGATAGAAACATAAAAAAATGTCAGAAAATATATAAAATAATTCAGTCAGGCAAACAATAATTCAGTCAGACAAAATTAAGACAATGCAGAACTCTGAAATGTTAAAATGCCAAAAATATACTTAGCAATCAGCGATATATTTCCAGATTGTTTGAGAATCACACCAGCTAGAACACCAGGAGTTTCCAACAGTGTATGCAAGAATTTACAAACAGAAACTATTTAAATCAGCAAGGCTTGAAGCAATCAGATTACTTCTTATTAAACATTTAAGTTTTTCCCAAATTGCTTTATATTTTTCTTCTATTATTTTTTATTAATAATTTTTTGCTTTCCTTTTTTTCTGTCAATGTTTTATATCTATGCAATTGGAGTTATTAAACCCAAATCTCTTCCTTTTTCATAATGTAAAGGATTCCTCTTTTAATAGGGTTTAATCTAGATCCCCATATAAATGTAAATAACACAGTCAATAATTATTTTTCACATTTCAGTGGTATCATAAATACACTTGCTAGATGTGCCTCCTGATCATCAGCCATCAGACATCCATCAGCTAGAATGCAAATCTGATTTTCAGAAATGTTACTGGCATTGTTTGTTCAAAAACTAGCAATATTGCAAGAGATCAGCTAAATGACCTGCAGGGTGAAATGACTCTCTAAAACTTCTGAAAGGCAAATTGACAGAAACGTAGATAATAACTCAAACAACGTACCTAATTTAGTACTATTAACTGTAATCCCAGAGTTTGCTTCCTATGAAATGCTATAAGAGAGGGCGCCAGCTCTTGTTTAAGAAATTAATTTTCTTTAAGAGGCTGATTTCCTGCCATGCACAGCAGTACACGTTAACTTCAGCGAGATATTTTAGGTATTGCATTTTTTACATCAACGGGGAAGCAAAAGTTGTTGTTTGTGGAGCTTCAAGTAATATTTATGGTCAACGTTGATAGGGACACTGGTACCTTCAGGCTTAGCGTTCACGGAGATACAATTTTAGCACTGAACATATTGGTTTAGTGTTAACCACTTTTTGGCTGTTTTTTGGGGGGCAAATTAATATGGATACAGTATAATGCTGTAGGAGCATTATTGCGAAAAAGACAAATTAAGTTTGGTCAAATAACTTTGGCTGCAGTGGAATTACATCTCTGGTGAATTATTTTTTGGTTGGGCCATTTTGTGAAGGCTGGCGTCTAGCATGTGTATGCAGAACTGTGTTCATTAAAAGTAACATCTGTGCTCCCCAGCACTGGAATAAGGTTGATCCTTGGGCCTAGTGTTCATGAAAATTAAGTTAATACCAAATTAATAGATCCTGATTTGAGTATTCCCTGGCATATCTTTGGATTGTGTGGGATCTTTGTAAAAAAATATATAGTTGGGCAATAAGTTAACATGGTATTCTTTTTCATTTTTCTGGTGAAATGTCATTTATTTGGTGCAAATATATAGTGATCAACTGAGGTTTATGGACAGGTTCCTATTTTGTCTGTGTTCTTAGATTTTGACAGACGAAGAAACAAAGACTGTCGTCTGGACATTTTTGGAAGGACGTGTTCATGAATCAGTCACTTGTTGCCAATAACTAAGGAATTTGATATCGGACTATAGCCCAGCTATAATGAACATACATTTAATATTTTTGTCATGTTAATGGTGTGTCTAGGGACATTACTCATTTGAACAACTATATACTTTTGATAAACAAATTTTCACAGTGAAATTGAGACTAATTGAATATTGAATTTATTCTTACAATAATAGATGGATTGAATATTTTTGTCATAAGTTGCTTTATCTGTTAACAAAAAAATGTTGATATTCTTTTGAATCAATAGTCATTATGTTTGTGGAATATATAGGGTTGTAGGCTATTTAGTTTTTGTATATGAACAAACTTTGTGGCAGTTTTGTGAACATGCCATATCATTTGTCCTATTTACCTTAATGGTAGTCTGTTTATAACATTCAACTAGACTATATTAGAAGATAAAAAAGGGGGAAATTTTGTTTTTTGATATATATGAAGGAGTTTGTATGCGGCTCTCTTGAAGTGATAAGTGAGCATATTTTTCACTAGTAAGTTGACATATATATGCTTTAATACGTAGTTAATAATATTCATATTGGTTTGATTTAAGTTTTTTGCTTCATACACACTCTTGTTTATTTTATATTATGGAACCAATTTAATGTTCATATTGGTTTTCATTGTTAAAGTTTTTTTTCTTTTTCTTTTTTCTTTTTTGGTATAAGCACTAATATCTAAGTGCTTAAGGGCTTAAGGGCTTAATCAACATACTAAATATTTTTCTATAGTTATTACTAGGATATTTACATTACAATTGTCAGGAACCTCATGTTATTGCTGTTTTTTTGTAAGAAGCCACACTCTAAAAATTTGAGTTTGTTAGTATTGTTTTTTATTAAGACAAATAGGATCAGGGCAAATACATCTTGACTGTAAAGGGAATTGAATATACTTTTTGATATAACTTGCATTTATTACTGCACTTGTATTTATTTCTGCACTGTTGACTTATGACCTCAAACATATTTTTGTTCTGCTTATTAGCTCTATCTCCCCCACTCAGTCCTTAGTTGGGGGTTTAAGCCCCGCTCTGTTCGCTATGCTCACTTTGCTCATATTCGTAAAGGGACAAGCAGTCTTTTAACAGTTTGAAAGCAGAGATGTAGCACTAATAGCAGGGCTGAGGCTTAATAAGTTTAAGAAGTAATTACAAAGCTCTCAAGGCATTTTGTCACATTTAGTTTTTTGAAGTTCTTTCAAATGATCTTTGGACCTAGACCTAGAAGTTAAACAATATCAAAGCAAAGACAAAAAAATATAATTTTAGATTTATCAGCAGTGGCCTTAGATCAGCTGGTGCCCTAGGCAAAAGGGCTCCACGGTGCCCACCCACACCACCCAGGTGCCCCCATCCTGGTCTACCTACACCAACTAGATACTGGAAAAGTGTCCCTGCTACAGCGGTGCCCTAGGTGGCTGCCTAGTTGGCATATGCCTAAGGCCGGCTATGAGATATATATAATTGTCTAGTATACACAGATGTCATGACAGATCTTAGATGTAGGAGTGATGGGTATTTTAGTAGGGGAAACATATGTGCCAAATCACAACCATTAAAACTATGGAGCACTTTGCTATGAAGGGTAAACAGACTTCTGTGCATGCTACAGTTTCCTAGGGACTGAGTTCAGCTGAACATAGCTGAGCAATTACCTATATAAGATGATCAGGTGAACACAGCTGAACAATTGCCTTTAAAAGAGAACTGCAGTCTTGTTGAGAAAGCCTTTGAAATGTTGATGTTATTTTGAATTGAGCAGACTGAAATTAAGCTGATGAATTAGTTTTTCTATGAAATGGGGGGAAACTAATTTCTGGAGAGACAAAGGCATTACTTACTTATTTTATTTATTTATTTATTTTATTTTACATTTGTTAATCGGGAAAGTCCAACTGGATACAGGTCCATTTTCAGCGGAGGCCCGAGGAGAAAAGCTCCACATGTACATAGATACAGAAGACTTAACAGTTGCAGTTTTTTATATAATTACATATAGATACATGTTCCAGATTTGTAGGAATACATACATAAAAACTTTACAATTATTAATTCTCATATTAGAACATAAACAGTTTTAGTAGTACAAAGTTGAGCAAGGTAGCATATCATTCAGTAGTACAATACATTAGGTGAGGCAGCTAATGTTTCAGACTTTTTATAAGACAGTTTCTACAAGTAGCCAGGGAATGTAGTCATACAAAGTGAACAGTGAGTAGGTTAGTCTGGGTTTGTACAGGGGCACAACCAATGAATTTTTAGGTGTGTTTTGAGAGATGTTTTAAATTGGATTATGGAGTGACCTGCTATAAACTCAGCAGGGAGTAGGTTTCAGATTTTGCCAACAGAGTTGACAAATAATGACTCAGTAGCTAAGTTATTGGATTTAACCAATGTACTAGCATTTTTTCAGAAGAGTTGAGTGTTTTTAGGTTACTGTAGGGGGTAATTATATTTTTGAGTATGGGCGTGCTTTCAGGCTGATAGAGGACTTTGTGAGCAACTATTAATTGGTTATACTGGAGTTGAGAGGGTAACTCTAGCCAGCCTAGGGATTGTAGGTTAAGACAGGGGTGTGTTCTATATGCTGAACCTGTGGCAAATCTGGTTATGTTATTATAGCAGCTATTGAGTTTATTTAGGTCAGATTTACTTAGGTTTGTATAAATCAGGGAGGTATAAAGAAGGGTTGATAGCACATGTGTATGGGCAATCACTCTCCTAGCAGTTGGGATTAGGAATGGCTTAATCCTATATAAAGAGTCAAGCTTCTTTTTGACTGTTTTAATGGTTCTATTGATGTGGGCATCAAACTTAAGGTTAGTGTCAACTATTACACCTAATAGTTTTGTATTAGATTCTGGGGAAATTATGGTGCCATTGTTGGATGCTATGGTAAATTATGGCAAAGGGACTTTCTGAGTGGGGGTGGAGAGTAACAGTTTTGTTTTATTTAGATTTAATAGAAGACACTGGTCAGTGAGCCAGCTTTCAACTTTGTTAAAAGTATTTTGGGATAAGGTCTGTAGGTCTATCGGGGAGGTGGCAGAACAGATTAGGGTAGAGTCATCTGCATTTTGAATGCAGGTTGCTTTGGGGATGACTGTATGGAGATCATTAATGAAGATGGAAAATAGGAGAGGTCCTAGTATAGACCCTTGAGGCACTCCAAGGGTGATTGGCAGTAGGGAGGATAGGCTATCATTCCATAGCACAGTTTGTTGTCTGCCACTTAGATAGGATTGGAACCAACGTATTGCCAGGTTATCTATGGTGAGAGTTGTTAGTGTGCAAACGAGTAGTTGATGATTTATCATGTCAAATGCCTTGGATAGGTCAAGAAAGAGGGCAGAGGAGAGCTTGTTTTTATTACAATTTTGATTTATTGTCTGAGAGAAGGAAAGAAGGGTTGAGGTTGAGGTTGTACTATGGTGGGGTCTAAATCCATGCTGAGAGGGGGCTAGGAGTTTGTTCAGATTAAGATAATGTAAGAGTTGCTTATGGATACATTTTTCCATAATTTTAGCCAGAGGTGACAGAACGGCAATAGGCCAGTAGTTTGATAGATCAGTGGAATTACCTCCTTTATGGAGAGGAATGATATGGGAAATTTTCCAGATAGAGGGGATATATGCTTCCGAGGTGGTTCTGTTGATTAATATTGAAATGGGATATGTTATTACGTATGCAGCTTTTTGAAGATATTCAGTGGGAAGTAGGTCTGCTGATAGGGTGGTGGGTTTCAGTTTCTTGATTAAGGATCAGATAAGTGATGTTGGTACTGGGTGAAAGTTAAATGAGGGGTGAATGTTGAATATGGGGTCAACTGGGTCTGGGTTACTGGGTGCTAGTTGGTTGGCAAGGGATTGCATAGTTTTCATAAAGAAAGTGTTAAAGTGTTAAAGGTGTTGGCAATAATTTTCTGGAGGTTTTTGGAGGGCAGTTGTGGGGGTAGTGGTAGTACTATGTCCTGGGTGGAGAAGATTGTTTAAACTGTACCAAAACTTTTGTGGTCGATTTTGATGTTTTTGTTGCAGGTTACAGTAATAGTTTTTTTTTTGTCTAGAACAATAGACTTTTTGTATAATTTCTTAGCTGTTTATATATAAGTTGGTCCTTTGGGGATTTCTTGGTTCTCCAAGAGGTCCAGGCTTTATTTCTACTTATGATTTTTGCCTAGTTTCTTTAGACATCCATGGTGCTACTTTTTTCTTGGTTCTGATGGTCCACGTAGGTGCATGGTTATCAAGGATAGTAAGAAATGTATAGTTAAAGTATGAAATTGCTTCATCTAATGTGAGTAATTTTGGACAAATCCAGTTACATGACTGAAGTTCTTTTCAGAATTCAAGTTTGATTAAAGCTCTTATTGCTCCTAATAGTTCTGAAGCTAGGTATTTGAGGGATATCAGTTTTTTGCCTGAGTATATAAGTTAGGAAGTGATCACTTATTTCCTCAGGTTGGGTGCCTGCTTTATACATTTGGGGGTGGTTATTTATGAGAATCCAGTCTAGTATACTTTCTTTGTTGTTGTGCTTTCAATTCTAGTGGTGGATGAAATGACCTGTGTGAAGCCATATAAATTTATATGGGTGGTAGGAAAGTTTGAGGAACAGATGTTCCAGTCAATATTAAAATCTCCGAGAACAATGGTTTCTTGTAGGCAGTTTATGGACAGCCACTGTAGGATGTCCTCAAGGGTATTACTGTTGTTACCTGGAGGAATATAAATACAGCTAATGTTTATAGATTTGTGTTTGTTGATTTGTAGTTTTGTAATGAGTATTTCCTGCATTTTCAGGTCTAGGAGCTTGTGGAGAATTGGAAATAGTTAGATTAAGTGTTTAAGTGTAGGTTCATAGAAAACAGCTAACCCCTTCCTTGCGGTGTAATCCAGTCTTAAAATATTGTAACCTGGAGGTGTAACTTCATTGTCAGTGGTGGTTGGCTTAAGCCAGGTTTCAGTAAGGCATAGTATATCTGGGGAGTGTACAGCCACGAGTGCATGCAAGTAATGGATTTTAGTATTTAGGCTTCTAATATTTAAGTGACAGATCAGGAGAGAGTTAGAGGTTTTGTTTAAGCTTTGCAGGCTAGTGAGAGTATTATATATTGGGCTGGTTGCATCAGGTAGAGTTGGTCCTGGGTTGGGGTGAATGTCCCCATCCATTATGAGGTTAGTTTGTGAATTGATTATGAGTTTCTGGAGTTTGAATAAGAATTTGTAGTAGTATTTAGTTATAGGGTTAACCTACCTGGCTCGAATGAAATGTTGTATTTTTGTAGTAAAGGAGTTAGAAGAGAGGGGAAGTAGTGGGTGATTAAAGTTGTTTGTAAGAGCAGGAGTATTGGTCTGGGATCTGGGATAGTGAAGGCCTGGGAGGGTAAGATATTCATAGGCTGTGAGAAGATAGGTAATTATCAGCAGGGGTACAAGGCAGTAGGAAGGCTTTAATTTGAAAGGTGAGGTTAAGGTTTGTAGAGGCATTATAGAGGTTTGTAACTAACAATTGTTTAAAAATGGTGATGGGAGGGCAATAGACAAGTATAGTAAAGAAACAGGGAGGGTTTTGTGTTTAGGGTAGGTCCTAAGATTGCCGATTGGTTCTGTGAAGAGGGGCATGGCAATATAGATATAAATTTAGCAGCTCTAGGGGCGGATAGGATTTGGAGGCAGGGTGCTGTGTGGAGCGAGCCTGAGCATAGTGAGGGTGAGCACAGCAGGGCTAATCCAGACCACAAGAGTTTTAAGGTCAGTAACTGAATCCTTTAACCTTTAATTAAATGTTTATGCTATAGTTATTCCTTTGATTTTATGTTTTTATGATGTAAGCTCTGTTATGATGTTTGATATAAAAATAAGCAGACAGAAAAATAGAGCAAAACTAATAAAAAGGAGCTAGCAGTAAGAAGAGTTTCATTTCTATTGTTTGTCTAAATTAAAGAGACGTTTATGTTTGTGGGCTTCTAGGCTATAGGTACATGCTGTAGACCCAGTTCGGCTGTGTGGTATTAACTTTTTAGAAGATAATGACCTGTATCAATTTCTTTATTAATGAGGGACACAGCAACTGAGATTGTTTGTTGCTTTCAGGACGGAGTTTGTCTTCCTTGTGTTCTGAGCTGTTCAAGGTAAAGACAGGTAGGGTCATAAGACCTGATAGGGGATAGTTAGCACCTTTTTCTTTAAACAGAATAACAGCATCAGCAATATGATCTATCTGGTAAGCTCACACTTTAAGTTAGGACAGCATTTAACTATAAACCATAATTCAGTGTAGACAACAGTATATTTTCTACAGAGCAAGCCAATGCAAACACAGTATTTGTGCTGAGAATTTGCTTAAATATATCTTGCTAGCATCAGTTTACACATAAGTTATTTAGCCAACACTCCACTCGTTGTTACAGTGATACACTTATACGTAGCATTACAGCTACTACACAGTATACTAAGAACAGAGAGGTTTACAGCATTTTCAAACTGCCTTAAGCTTTCAGGGTGCAACAAAATCACTTTACTAGTAGTCGCTGATTTCTAAAAACTAAATACTTCACTTACACTTCACTTACAATGATATAAAGTTAAATACAGATTTCATATACCACATATAGAGACAGGCAGCCAACTGGTCCATAGGCATTAAGGGGTTTGAAAAATGGCGGTTACATGAGTGTTATTAGTAACCTTGCTTGCGTATCTTGTCAGGGGGTGGGAGTAAGGCTCCTGATAGGCTAATCCAGACCACAAGAGTTTTAAGGTCAGTAACTGAATCCTTTAACCTTTAATTCAAGGTTTATGCTATAGTTAATCCTTTGATTTTATGTTTTTATGCTGTAAGCTCTCTTATGATGTTTGATATAAAATAAGAAGAAAGTTAGAAAAATAGAGTAAAACTAATAAAAAGGAGCTAACGGAGTTTTGTTTCTACTGTTTGTCCAAATTAAAGAGCTGTTTATGTTTGTGGGATTCTAGGCTATAGGGACATGCTGTATACCCAGTTCAGCTATGTGGTATTAACTTTTTAGAAGATAATGACCTGTATCAATTTCTTTACTAATAAGGGACATGGCAGCCGACATTGCTTGTTGCTTTCAGGACAGAGTTTGTCTTCTCCGTGTTCTGAGCCATTCAAGGTAAAGACAGGTAGAGTGATCAGACCTGTATCAATTTCTTTACTAATGAGGGACATGGCAGCCAAGATTGTTTGTTGCTTTCAGGACGGAGTTTGTCTTCCTCGTGTTCTGAGCCATTCAAGGTAAAGACAGTTAGGGTGATCAGACCTGTATCAATTTCTTTACTAATGAGGGACACGGCAACCGAGATTGCTTGTTGCTTTCAGGACAGAGTTTGTCTTCCCTGCATTCTGAGCCATTCAAGGTAAAGACGGGTAGGGTGATCAGACCACATACAGAGAGACAGGCAGCCGACTGGGTCCGTAGGCATTAAGGAATTTTACAAATATTTATATTGTTTCTCTTTTCAAGTAATTTAATATAGTTATTGGATGTGATGTCAGGAAACACGGCTAATCCTAGTCTTGTTACAGGAAATTTAATGACATTGGAAAAGGGCTCTTTGTAAGCATAACATTACTACATGTTTGATTACTACTAGAAGCTTTAGACATTTTTCAATTAATTCACAAGATGAAACCATGGTAAATGAAACAAGTCTTGTTTACTTAAACAGCAAATAATTTACTTTAAATATTACATAAACTGTTAAGTTATGGCAATAGAAATAGTCAATATAATGTTCTGTTCTTTGGTGATTATTGGAAACGTGATGCGGATGTATGTCTAAAACAGATACATTGACACCTTCAAAGATATGATTACAGTCTGATATTTGAAAAATACAAGGATATGGTATATTTCAAAGCATAGCTCTGTATTTATGCAGATTATTTTATCACTTTAAATAAGAAGGAACATGTCTGACACAAATATTAAGGATTTATTTTGACTTTAAGATGACAAACTTATATGTCTTGTGTTAAAGGTACTTACTTATATGAAATGTTTTTCATTACAAAACTACAACAAGGGATAATACTAAGGCACACATACCTAACTTCCAGCTGACCACATGCTTAAATATGTCTTTACTAGATAGAGTTATAAACCTTTTCAAATGAGAAAATTCATATAAGTACTCTGTATGCAAACATGCTACTGATATGTAGAAGTATAAAACATAATGATAACATGTAAATACATTACATGATATACAAAATGATAAAACATGATGACATGATCTATATTATTTGATTTGAAACTTAAACTTTATATTTCTAAGGAGGGGGAGGGAGATAGAGGGGGATGGGGAAGTAAATAGAAAAAAAGGGGACATTTGTTACATTAAAATTGTCTATAGATAAATGATATTTGTTTGGAAACATATATATATATATATATATATATATATGGCATAACAATAAATAATAGCTTACTAATTATTTAAAACTTATATCTGGAAGAAGGGAGAGGAAAATTATATATAATGTTGGAACTTACATATGATAAGTGTTAAAATTCCACAAAGTATGAAAAACAAATGAATATTCATTAGTAGCTGGATAATGTTGATTGTTGACAGTATTATAATACAATTAAAATGTTAAATGATTCTTTTATCATAATTTACTACCATGTAAGGACATCACATATATGAGGAGAAATTAACATATATTGTAATTTAAGAAAAAAATTATAAATGTAATCAGACTTAATTGAAACTTAAAAGATTAACTTGCTCGATTAAAATTTGATTTATTCTTGTAATTCTAATGGATCTCCAATAAATTAAAAATGGAGCACAGACAAATTTGTCTGTTAGACATGAGTGATAATCTGATAGATGTTTTTGTCGTCTATCAGATTAGGAATGTATATCATTGCATGTATGATAGGTGGTGTTTTGAAATTCTGGATTACAATGTTAAAAACAATTTTATTTATGTTATCTTTTTTCTTCTATTATGGCCTGAAATGAAATTCAACCTAATAATGTTAAAAAAAATCCAATGTAGTCAAGATTCATAAAATGGGGAAAAACTTTTGAAAGCCACAATGCTATGGAATATGTTTGGGTAATATTATAAATACTAGTAAAATTGTGTTACAGCAAAACATATGGATTTAGCATTACTCTCTTTAAATACCGTTGATCTAAATAACCCAAAGAAGAGATCAAATCTATTATGATACTTAAAATTAAACAACGCCAAGTAGTCTTTCTTCAAGAGATTCGCTTCAAAATGAATGATAAGCATCTATGGAAGTCAAATGAGTACATAACATTAGCTCACTCATCATATAAAACAAAAACTAGAGGAGTAACGATCTTATGGAGAAAAAGTATTATTAATCCACAGATTCTTTACAGTTATAAAGATAAAGGATGTCTTATAATGATTGTCATAATAAAATGTAATAATAACATCTGGACACTAGTAAATTTATATTGGTTTCCAGGCATAGGGACAGGAACAGTTAAAACAATCTAGATCTCATTAACAAAACATACAAAGGTAACTTGATAATAGGTGGGGACTTTAATTGTATTCTGTTAACTCTGAGACCACTAATAAAATAACTTTATGATTAATTCCTATAGTGAAATTACTCAAAAAATGGAATGAAAATCGTAATTTAATAGACACATTTAAATTTAGAGAAAATAAATCATTATTATTTTCTCACCAAGATCATAGATTTGATACTCAAACAAGAATTGATAAAAATGTATGCCTCCTAAGACTTAAACACAAAAATAAATAACTTTTCAATAATCCCATGCCCAGTATCAGATCATAGAGCTCTTCTTCTTCAAATTCAAGTGGACTTTAAAAAATTAATACAGATGACAAGAATGCCATCATACATCACAAAGTTGAAAGAATTTAAACCTTTTGTTACTTACAGAATTAAAATTATTTTTAGATGACAACTTATATAACCTTAATCTAGAATTGAATTTTAACTTGAATAAAAAAATACCAGAGAAGTGAAAATTAGAACTTCAAGAACAAATTACACATAAAGAAGTTCTAGAGAAAATTAAAGAAAGTAAATGTAATAAAGCTCCAGGAATGGATGGTATTATAATTGAAATATATAAAATCTTCCCACCATCTATAACCTCAGTTTTTCATAAAACCTTACTAGCAGTACAAACACAAAACATAATACCACCATATTGGAAGTATTCATTAATAACTCCTATAATAAAAGAAAATAAAAATCCTACAGAATGCAGCCCTTATAGACCAAGATCTTTACTTAACAATGATTATAAATTTTATATGGCTATTTTAGTTAATAGAATCACAATATCTATGACACAAATTATAAATGAAGCTCAAACAGGTTTCGTATATAATAGATGTACCTATGATGATATACAAAGAATATTAACCCTTACTGACTTTTTAAATAGAGAGAAACAAGAGACCTTATTAATTGCTTTGGATATAGAGAAAGCTTTTGATTCTCTAAAATGGGATTACCAGTTTAAAGTGTTAGAGTGTTAGAACTTTATGATTTTCCTCATTCCTTTATTTTATTGATAAATAATATTTACAAAAACAATTTAGCATATGTGAAACTAGAACCTTTCACTTCTGAATCAATAACACTAACAAAAGGTACAAAGCAAGGATGTCTCGTGTCTCCTATATTAGTTCCATTGGCTGTTGAATTATTTGCTTCCTTGATACGTAATAATCCCAAAGTAGAAGGCATAAACATATATAGGCAATACAATTTAAAAATAATGTTATTTGTAGATGATATACTTCTTACAATGACCACTTCTAAAAAATCTTTAAGAGAGTTGGACATACAAGTTGAAAAATTCTATTTAATTTCAGGACTACATTTTAATAAAACAAAATCAGATTTTATGGTATTGAATAAAAACATGATCTTTGGATAGATGATAATCAAATAATTGGTAAACAAGTTCTCACCTTAAGCTACTTAGGCATAATACTAGATATAAACTTAGAAGAAACCTTAACTATAAATTATGAAAATATTATAAACACAATAGAGACTAATGTAGTAAAATGGAACAAATTATATTTAACATTTGAGGATAGGTTACAATTAATAAAGATGATACTACTTCCAAAAATGTTATGTATAGCACAAGCCATTCCAGTAATACCAGATAAGTTTTTTTTTAAAGAAATAAACACATTATAAAATTTACTTTGGTATCCTAACAAAAACAGAATAGCCCTCACTCATCACATTAAACCTTGGAAACAAGGAGGGATAACATTTCCAGATGTTGAAACCTATATTAAAGCCTCCATTTTCAGAATTATTATAAATTGGAGAGATCCAAATTACTCTTCCAATTGGAAATCTCTACACACTGCCATATACTCAAATGAAAATTCCAGTTTAAAGAACCTATTGTTAAATGGTCACATTAATAAACTATGACATATCTTATGCACTAGTTTCCAATATAATCCAATAAAACCAACTAAACTAAAATATATAAATGACATGTATAATATGTTTAGAAGATTTGTAAATTCTAACTCAGATATAAAATTATGTATGCCTTTACTATACCCTTTCAGTGTTATAAAAAACTTCCAAAATAAAATACATAAGATGGTCTTTATTAATTGGGAAGTGAAAAGCTTTATTTGTTGGCAACAATATAGCAACAATCAAAATAGGCTCATAGGTAAGTACTAGGCTATCTGCCCAAGGGCATCTATAAGCCTAGCCAGAATGTAGTGGCTTTCTCTTAGATTAGTTCTTTGTGCCTTGGTCCAGCAGAGCCATTAGTTCCCTGTGCCTCTGTCCAGCAGAGCCACTGCAGTGATCCCTGGGGTATGTTTTCTCTTTCAAAAGATAGAAATCCGTCGCTGTACCATAAAGGGCTGTCCTCCAGGCTATAAACCAAGGTCTGTCACCAGGTTAACCAACAATAGAATGTCCAAACACTAAACAGGTCCAAGTAATGTATTTATTAATCCAATCACGATAAAATCATAGAGACCACAAAATAACACAAAACAAAAGTAGAACTGGTGATTGAGCGCGCTTTCGTCTTCACTTAATAAACTTCATCAGAATCACAGAATCAATTGAAATTGAATGCCTTAAATATCAAAACATGGCAAGCCACCATTGGTTAATTGATTAATTGTTGTTCCAGAGCGTTTTAGTACTTTAAAAACTTTTATAAAAATATATATAAAAATATATATATAAAAACTTTTTCCTCTTTCTCTTCATAAATAACTTGTCATGCAGAAATAGCTTGTCGTGCAAAAATAATGGTTCATTGGGTGTAAACTCCAAAAAACATGTACGTCTATAAATATATGAATTAAAAATAATGATAATGTATATATATGTGTGTACTTTGCATATGCTATTTGAATAACTTACTAATGATGCCTTACTGATAATAGATAATAATAATAAATGTAACCAACTGATATATATATATATATATATATATACTCAATAAGTACAAAATTATCATTAACATTATATACAATATAATATAATATAATAAATAATGTATAAATAGTGTATCCATCTGATAAATTAATGAATGAAATATATATATATATATATATGAATAAATAAAATTTAACTACGTGTGTGTATGCTCAATTAATAAATTTTTAAATATTAAATATTGAATATTAAATATTAATTTCATATGCAAATATAAATGGATAGGAACATAGTGCACTAAATACATTAAATACATAGAATACATTAAATACAATATATTAAAAAATATATATTAAAATTACTACATTCAAGAATTTCATTTGGGGTTGTTTGCTAAGAGCTTCAGGGCTGGTTTAATGGATAGGTGGTCATTCAGCCCCATGGGACCGCAGACATCTAATTTAAGCTGCCAGATTAACTCTCTATATTCCAACAGAGATTCCCAATCTCCACCCCTGTCACCCTTTTTGACCTCCTCCAGCACCCAGAATTTAAAATTGGCTTTTTCACATATATTAGTGTGTCTGAATAGGGCATTGTTATCATTCCTTCTAGTAATATCCCACATATGCTCATAAATACGTTTTCTTAGCTGACGTTCCGTCTTACCTACATAGTATGCTCCACAGGTGAGACAGTAAGCAAGGTAAACAACACCTTTGGTGTAACAGGTGAAGTACCCGTTGCTCTTAAGTTTTCTCCCAATACCTTTCACAAATATTTCCTTATCTCCAGAAATGAAGGAGCACTGCCCACACCTGCCACATCTATGTGTTCCTGTCTTGTTTGTCACCCCCTTCTCTTTCAATGGATTTTTCTTCTCAAATAAATCCTTAAAATTAAGATTTTTTCTGTAAGTGAATTTTAAGGGTTGCTGAAAAATTGATGAATTGTTACACATCCTTGAAAAGATTTTCCAAACCTCATGTATGCCCCTTTGTATCCACTCACATCCCTTATGGTATGTAAATATCAGTCTCAGAATTTCATCTTTGTCAATACCAATATTTTTGGTTTTCCTTTCCCATCCACTCATCAAGGTTTCTCTTGAAGAGTGTTAGTGAGGGGCTCTGCCTAATGTAGATTAAAATCCTGTTACAAAGCATGTGGAGTCTCTGGGACAGGAATCTATCCCTCCAGCATGTCCTATTTATCATTGTGATGAGGTTTAGATCCCTAGAGCGTGTGGCTCTTGGGGATTTGTTTTTTTTTTAGGTGGACCATGCCCATCAATTCTGGGTTGGACATGGCCTTGTATGTCAGGCAGAGATCACCTCTGTGTAAGTGGTATGCAACCGAGTACAGCTGGAGTTTCTTCAGTCAGGTTGCATAGGGCATATGTTTGAGACCACGCCACTTGTAACTGGTTTAGAGTTAGACCTAGACCCTGCAGCTCTCACCGTGTGGGTTCTATCCATGAGCCAATTGGCAACCCATCTCATGATGTAGGGGTTTATGTTCAGGTTGGTGAGCTTGTCTATAATACCAGAATGGGGAATGATGTTGAAAGCCTTTCTGAGGTCTAGGTAGGCTGTGTGGACCTCCTTTATCTTGTCTAAAGCCTTGGTAACTGTCTCAAAGAAGTCCATCAGGTTTAGGAGGCATGATCTGCCCTTAACAAAGCCAAACTGGGTAGGGTACAATGTTTGAAGGTTCCCAATGTCTCTGTTAATGAATTCCATGATGATGCGCTCCATAACCTTGCAGACCAGGCTAGTCAGGATTACAGGGCGATAGTTCCTGGGGTCCGTTGTGGCTCTGTTGTGGATAACTGTTGCTGTGTGCCACTCTATGGGTACATAGCTTGTAGAGAGGCTGAGTTTGAACATTGTGTTTAGGTTAGGGGTTGGTTCATTTTGGAGCTCATGTAAGACACAGCCTGGGACACCGTCTGGTCCCATTGAAGCTGTATTTTTGGCTTTGGATAGGGCTGTTTTAATCTGTGTGTCAGTGATTGCCGGGGCACTACATTCTTCTGGTATGGTTATGGGCCTTTTAGGGGGTGAAGTTTGCACTAAACCTGTCTGCCAGAATGTTGGCAATATCAGTCAGTTCAGTGCATTTTGTGCCATTCTGCACTAACTCAGAGCAGATCTGAGAGTTTCCATTTAGGTTCTTGACATAGCTAAAGAACACTTTGTGGTTATCTTTGGAGTCCTTGGCAATTTTTCTTTTGAAGCTAGTCTTGGATGATTTTATGAGGAATCATAGTTTCTTGCTGATACTGATCAGGGATGTCTTTCTTTCTTGGGATTTTACTCTTTTCTGCACTAGTTTCCTCCTTCTATAACTTGTTTATAGCAGGGGTCCACCAGACTGGTTTCCTTTTCTTGGAGAAGTGAGCCTTGGTTTTGCTTGGGATAGCACGATCCATGCATTCTTTCAGGTGCTCATAGAGTGCCTTTGTAAGGGATACAGCAGCTTGGACTGCGTTGTGCTTTAGCATAGGGGCTGTGAACCTTTCCACCTCGGTCTTAAATAATGTGAAGTTTGCTTTTGAAAAGTTTCTCATGGTGGTATCCTTGACTGGGGGTGGGATGGAATGTGGATATCCAGAGTGATTAGTCTATGGTCTGATCTAACCAGCGAGGGTTTCACCTCCGGTGTAGAATACCGTTCACCCATTTTGGTGATGACCAGGTCCAATATGTTGTCACCTCTGGTGGGGGTGTTGACCAGTTGATCCAGGGTGTTTGAGTTTATAAATTGTAGGAAGTGTTGGGCAAGGGAGTTAGTACTTGAGTAGTTCTCCCAGTTAATGTTTGGGTAATTGAAATCACCCAATATTAGGGCATTTGGTAGGGCCTTCATATTTTCCAGTGTTTCCAGAAACACGGAATGGGGGTCCTGGGTCATGGGGGGTGATCTGTAACAAGCTACAATTTGAATTGCACTTTTGCCCATTGTTAGTTGCACATGGATAATCTCTGAGGCATTGTGCTGTACCACTAACCTGGAGGTGTGGGTATCCTTGATGAATATGGATACACCCCCACCTTTTGTGTTTCGGCCCGGGTTCTGTGGCCGAAAAGTATGGTATGAGTTATAGCCTGGTAGTGCTAAGGTGCTATCTGGAGCCCTAAACCAGGTTTCTGTTACTGCACAGATATCGATGTTCTCCATACTGAGGAGTGCCTCGAGTGCATGCATTTTGAGGTTTAGACTTCTGGTGTTGAGTAGCATTACCCTCAGTTTTTGGTTACTTGTGCTATTTATGTTGGTGGGTTTGTCTTTTGAGCCTTGCCTAAAAAAGGCACTAAAAGGTTATAGAAAGCCAGTATATAATAAAAACATATGAGCTTTATTCATCAGATTGGCTTATACTTCAAAGTGTATTATCTTACTCACAAGATCTATGCAGAATGACCAATAATTCATCCTTCAGAGTCAGACCTAATTTATAAAGCATCTATTTGAACTAATATATAATAATCAAAATTGGGAAAACTTAACATCAAAATTATATAATATTTTAATAAATTACAAAGTTAAAACTAATCAAAAACCCTAGTATCATATCACTAGAGGACATTCAATAACTTTAACTATGGAAAATAAAACCAAAATATTAAATTCTATTAAATTAACATCTAATATGCAATTCTGGAGAATTTATATGTGAAAATTTCTGCATAGAGATTTTTATACACCCAACAAATTAGTAAAATTCAATTATTCTAATATTGTCATGTGTTAGAGATGTTTACAAACATGCAAAGCAGATTGGATACATATTTTTCATGATTGTGTTAAAGTTAAAAAAATTTGGGAAGATATTGGTAACTTCATACAAGCCATATTTTCAGATTCATTTGTAATATCTAGATCTTTGTTTATGTTATATGTCAATGACAACCTACAATTAAATAACAACAATCTCTTATCTACTCTGGAATATACTAGTGAATGCTAGAAAATGTATTACTAGAAAATGGAAATCTAATACTGAACCATCTTTCGAAGAATTCTTATCACTACTGAAAGAAACTGCATTCATGGAAACTAAAGTTAAAGAACTAAGGATTGCACCAAAACTATGGAACAATAATCCATGGAAAATGTTTTATCTCTTATTGAGACATTGAACTTGAACTCAGACTTTTCATGACTGTAAAAGAAAAGAGAAAAAAAAATCCCTTTTATTTATGTGACATTATTTTGATTGACTTGGATATTTATATAATTAATCTTCAGGCCAACTGTAAATACTGTATATAGTTAATGATCTTGTTTCAATTGCTAGTTAATATATTAATAATATATATGACCATATTTTTCTTTTTTTTTTGAAAAATCAATAAAAAACACTTGAGTAAAAAAAAGAGATCTGTAGTGAGAATATCTTTGGATCCTATCCTGAACTTACATTCCATCAGGGCTTTATGCTATCCAGATCCTTAGGTAAGGAAATATCAATAGCATTGTTGCCATGTATTTTAATACGCAGCACAGAATGACTCAGAATAAGTAAGGATATACCAGCTCATTTCCATTGTTTTTGCTGCAAATATGAATTTCAGATTTCTTCTTTCTTACTTCCCACTAAGTTAGCTAGGGTCTTTTCTTAAAGGGTTCTTGAATTTCTTTATTTAGATAATGCATTATCACACCAGGTAGTTTCCCCTTAGAGATTTGTATGCTTGGATCAATGACAAACCTGTCAAAATTGCCATGGAGCTTCTCCATATCATGGAAAGCTTTGGCTTTGCCATTATTTTCTCTGCTTTGCACACTTAAGAGCACTCACAGGACATGATCTTTCAGCTTGTACTGGTTATGTCATGCCTCATAGTGGAACCTGTCTTATGGTTGGAAATCCTCCTAATTTCTTTGAGCTGACCCATCATAAGGATCTGAAAAATCTGTCAAGCTCCAGTTTCCATTATGGAGCAGTTCCTGTCTGTCAGAGGTCAGTTCCAATGTTCCAGATTTATTAGTGGAACAGGGCCATTGCTGGTCTCATCTTATTTTAGAATCTATGCATCCCATGGCACTTTCAATACCTGATCTATGGTTTGACCAGGACTTGTAAAAGCCAGCACACTAGCAGTGGCACAGTTTGGAAATCAGTATGATTCTTCAGTAACATGACTGAAAAAAACATAGAACTTGCCATGGTACCTGCCTGTCCAGATTAATGGAATGTGCTTTATTTTGACTTTACTGTGATTGGCCTTGCCCACCTTCAACAGGTGCAGGACTCCACTATCAAGGTGTTGCTTGGTTTCTGACAGCAGTCATTTTAATCCTGCACTACAGGATCTGTGCTGGCTGCTGGTTGTGGCATCAGTCTTTGTAGTCTTTGTTTTAACTTACAGATTCTTGCACTACCAGATCAAGGTGGTTTGGGGCTACCTGATCTGGAGGGGGGTTTCAGAGCTACACAGGTAAGGCTCCTGTACATAGCTCAAGCAGAAAGTTGCAATTCAAAATGGAAATGGATGATGCTGAAATGGGGGGAAGCTCAGGAAATAAGGAGAGACTGGGTTTGGATACAGATCCTCAAGAAGAATAACAATAACCACATGGAGTATTATATTTATAAAGTAGCAAAAAGTATTCTAAGAACTATAGCAAAACACAGGACTGGAGAAAGAGATTCATATTTTTTTCTAAATTCTCAAAAATCTGATGGAGTTGCTGTTTTATTAATATATATGAGAGTTAACCAAGTTGTTCAGGATTTGGGAACTTATGTGGACATTGTTCTAACCTTCAACCAACATGTGTTCAATGTAGTAAGAAAATCTTTCTATACTGCACATCTTATAAACAAAGGGATTTTACCTAGATCTAGGGATGTCATTGTCCCTTTTATTCAGCCCTCATTAGGCCAATCATTGAGTATAATGCCCCCATTGTCATGTATCTGTCCAGACACATGCAACAACTGGAATGCCCACAGAGATACCTTACTAAAAGGATACAAGGCCTAAGCAATATATCCTACATGGACTGCCTTGAAGAATAGTTACTGTATTTGGTATCCTACAGACTGCTAAGAGTTGACCTGTCTCTGGACTACTAGGCATCTTCTGACCCAATACTGATGGACTTATGGCATATGAACAAGTCAAAGACCAACAATACTTAGTCCAGGGATCTAAACCTCTTTTGCAACATCAACAGAATGGTTTGTAGAGACAGCTATATCTCGCATAGAATACCACTGCTGTGTAGCAGACTCCCCACACAAGCAAAGCTCATTCCTGGCCATATTCAAGCACAATTTGGATCTATGGATGGGACATTTACCCCAGGACTTCCCCTCATCCTACTAACAGACAAGAGCAGCTCCTAAATGCTTTCCCTCAAATCACCCATGGTATGATCCCAATTATTCTCACTAGAGGCAATATATAATTATTGACCATAAGAAGGGTAAGATCAATCTAACACCAAATGAGGTAGCTTAATTCAACCATGAAAAGTTTAATTGTCTGGGTTTAAAATGGCCCACAAGGGCAGCTAGCATTGATTTTATTGACTTACCCCTGGGATTCAGGAAGCCGTATTTTCCATGCAGGAACAGTGTAGGAGCTCCTGCATAGAAAATGGCCACTGGGCGATTCAGGATAGTGCCGTTTTCATGTGCACAAGCGGTCCTACACTGTTCTAGCATGGAAAACTGCCAAATATGCAAATCACCTCATTTGCTGGTGAAAACTATGCAAATGAGGTGATATTGCGATCCACAAAGCTGCCAGGTCTCCATGCTAGAACAGTATCAGTGCAGAAATGTATTCAGAAAATAACTGAGTACATTTCTGCAACTGACAAAACGGAGACATGATAGCTCATGGAAAAGCATGTATTATGTACATTAGACATGCCAATGGCCAAATATAAGGCCATTGGGATTGAAAAGTGATTAATTATTATGAGAATTAAACTTTTCTTTTGACCGATCTCGACCGTTTAAGCATAGGCCAGCAGCACACAAATGGGATTGTGTCAAAAATAAAAAATAAAAAATTATAGTCAATGGCATGCAGAATGAAACAACACCAGGGGGCACTGGTTGTCTGGGGGAAAGGGTCTGTGTTAGTGCAGTAACTTAAGACATACACACTGGAGTATGCAAATGAGGGGAGTTATACTGAATCACAGATTTTTGCAAAGTGTCAGCTTGTACCTAACTGTGTAAGTGCAGCAATACAACAGTGCAAGTGTAAGAGCTGAATCACTTCATAAGGGGGTGTGTCATGCTTGCTGTAAGCTCATTGGAGCTCTGTGGCCTGTATCTGCCCTTAGCTAAGCACAGCTAAGGAATGGGGTGTGTCAGATGTGCCTGAGCACTGCGTACATAGCCTAAATGGGTGTGCATGCCCTGGGATTTAAATTAAAAAAAAAAAAAAAAGAGGAAATGGTGGCACTGTTTAAATTTGAGCACTGGGTATGTCTGGCATGCCTCGGGGCTTAAATAGGGAGGAACTGGGAAGGGGAAACAGTACTAGGAAGACAATCAAGGAGAACTAGCATAGCTGGCAGGTGGAATGTATCAGAATCAGCCAATTACACATGCAGCAGCCCAGCACACTACTATAAACTATGTAAACACCCTACAGACTGGTTTTTCCCACAAACTCTACACCACTGGTGTACACAGATGGGGGATTTCTAACTGGCAAAACTAACTGAAAATGTTAGAGACTGCTGCTGCCTTACTCCATCAATATGTGCTAGAGAATGAGGGTGGTAAGGAGGAGAATGCTGACAACTGACCCACAGTGAGGAGGAGAAGAAGAGTGTACAAACCCAGGGTAACTTACCAGGGCCTAGATGAGCTGGAGATATTAGAGTGCTATAGGGTGGACAGGGGCATTATACAGCAAATTGTTGAGCTGTGCCAGCCATGCCTCACACACAGAACTAATAGAGGGGAACCCCTCCCAATGGATACCAAGGTATGTCTAGGCTTAAGAATACTAGCCACAGGTACCTTCCAAAGACCAACTGGGGATACCATGGGGGTCTCACAGGGATCAGCATCCAGGGTACTCCACCTGTTGCTGGATGTCATGACACAACATACCAATGAGCACATGTATTTTCCCACTGCCCATGAGGCGTTGACCAGATGTATGTGTCTCTTCCACCATATAGCAGAATACCCTGAGGTAGTTGGTGCTATAGACTGCATGCACATCCACATAAAAGCACCACCCAGTGAACCAACATGTGTTCAATGTAGTAAGAAAATCTTTCTATACTGCACATCTTATAAACAAAGGGATTTTACCTAGATCTAGGGATGTCATTGTCCCTTTTACTCAGCCCTCATTAGGCCAATCATTGAGTATAATGCCCCCATTGTCATGTATCTGTCCAGACACATGCAACAACTGGAATGCCCACAGAGATACCTTACTAAAAGGATACAAGGCCTAAGCAATATATCCTACATGGACTGCCTTGAAGAATAGTTACTGTATTTGGTATCCTACAGACTGCTAAGAGTTGACCTGTCTCTGGACTACTAGGCATCTTCTGACCCAATACTGATGGACTTATGGCATATGAACAAGTCAAAGACCAACAATACTTAGTCCAGGGATCTAAACCTCTTTTGCAACATCAACAGAATGGTTTGTAGAGACAGCTATATCTCGCATAGAATACCACTGCTGTGTAGCAGACTCCCCACACAAGCAAAGCTCATTCCTGGCCATATTCAAGCACAATTTGGATCTATGGATGGGACATTTACCCCAGGACTTCCCCTCATCCTACTAACAGACAAGAGCAGCTCCTAAATACTTTCCCTCAAATCACCCATGGTATGATCCCAATTATTCTCACTAGAGGCAATATATAATTATTGACCATAAGAAGGGTAAGATCAATCTAACACCAAATGAGGTAGCTTAATTCAACCATGAAAAGTTTAATTGTCTGGGTTTAAAATGGCCCACAAGGGCAGCTAGCATTGATTTTATTGACTTACCCCTGGGATTCAGGAAGCCGTATTTTCCATGCAGGAACAGTGTAGGAGCTCCTGCATAGAAAATGGCCACTGGGCGATTCAGGATAGTGCCGTTTTCATGTGCACAAGCGGTCCTACACTGTTCTAGCATGGAAAACTGCAAATAGAAATCACCTCATTTGCTGGTGAAAACTATGCAAATGAGGTGATATTGCGATCCACAAAGTTGCCAGGTCTCCATGCTAGAACAGTATCAGTGCAGAAATGTATTCAGAAAATAACTGAGTACATTTCTGCAACTGACAAAACGGAGACATGATAGCTCATGGAAAAGCATGTATTATGTACATTAGACATGCCAATGGCCAAATATAAGGCCATTGGGATTGAAAAGTGATTAATTATTATGAGAATTAAACTTTTCTTTGACCGATCTCGACCGTTTAAGCATAGGCCAGCAGCACACAAATGGGATTGTGTCAAAAATAAAAAATAAAAAATTATAGTCAATGGCATGCAGAATGAAACAACACCAGGGGGCACTGGTTGTCTGGGGGAAAGGGTCTGTGTTAGTGCAGTAACTTAAGACATACACACTGGAGTATGCAAATGAGGGGAGTTATACTGAATCACAGATTTTTGCAAAGTGTCAGCTTGTACCTAACTGTGTAAGTGCAGCAATACAACAGTGCAAGTGTAAGAGCTGAATAACTTCATAAAGGGGTGTGTCATGCTTGCTGTAAGCTCATTGGAGCTCTGTGGCCTGTATCTGCCCTTAGCTAAGCACAGCTAAGGAATGGGGTGTGTCAGATGTGCCTGAGCACTGCGTACATAGCCTACATGGGTGTGCGTGCTGCACTGGGATTTAAATAAAAAAAAAAAAAAAAGAGGAAATGGCGGCACTGTTTAAATTTGAGCACTGGGTATGTCTGGCATGCCTCGGGGCTTAAATAGGGAGGAACTGGGAAGGGGAAACAGTACTAGGAAGACAATCAAGGAGAACTAGCATAGCTGGCAGGTGGAATGTATCAGAATCAGCCAATTACACATGCAGCAGCCCAGCACACTACTATAAACTATGTAAACACCCTACAGACTGGTTTTTCCCACAAACTCTACACCACTGGTGTACACAGATGGGGGATTTCTAACTGGCAAAACTAACTGAAAATGTTAGAGACTGCTGCTGCCTTACTCCATCAATATGTGCTAGAGAATGAGGGTGGTAAGGAGGAGAATGCTGACAACTGACCCACAGTGAGGAGGAGAAGAAGAGTGTACAAACCCAGGGTAACTTACCAGGGCCTAGATGAGCTGGAGATATTAGAGTGCTATAGGGTGGACAGGGGCATTATACAGCAAATTGTTGAGCTGTGCCAGCCATGCCTCACACACAGAACTAATAGAGGGGAACCCCTCCCAATGGATACCAAGGTATGTCTAGGCTTAAGAATACTAGCCACAGGTACCTTCCAAAGACCAACTGGGGATACCATGGGGGTCTCACAGGGATCAGCATCCAGGGTACTCCACCTGTTGCTGGATGTCATGACACAACATACCAATGAGCACATGTATTTTCCCACTGCCCATGAGGCGTTGACCAGATGTATGTGTCTCTTCCACCATATAGCAGAATACCCTGAGGTAGTTGGTGCTATAGACTGCATGCACATCCACATAAAAGCACCACCCAGTGAACCAACATGTGTTCAATGTAGTAAGAAAATCTTTCTATACTGCACATCTTATAAACAAAGGGATTTTACCTAGATCTAGGGATGTCATTGTCCCTTTTACTCAGCCCTCATTAGGCCAATCATTGAGTATAATGCCCATTGTCATGTATCTGTCCAGACACATGCAACAACTGGAATGCCCACAGAGATACCTTACTAAAAGGATACAAGGCCTAAGCAATATATCCTACATGGACTGCCTTGAAGAATAGTTACTGTATTTGGTATCCTACAGACTGCTAAGAGTTGACCTGTCTCTGGACTACTAGGCATCTTCTGACCCAATACTGATGGACTTATGGCATATGAACAAGTCAAAGACCAACAATACTTAGTCCAGGGATCTAAACCTCTTTTGCAACATCAACAGAATGGTTTGTAGAGACAGCTATATCTCGCATAGAATACCACTGCTGTGTAGCAGACTCCCACACAAGCAAAGCTCATTCCTGGCCATATTCAAGCACAATTTGGATCTATGGATGGGACATTTACCCCAGGACTTCCCCTCATCCTACTAACAGACAAGAGCAGCTCCTAAATGCTTTCCCTCAAATCAACCATGGTATGATCCCAATTATTCTCACTAGAGGCAATATATAATTATTGACCATAAGAAGGGTAAGATCAATCTAACACCAAATGAGGTAGCTTAATTCAACCATGAAAAGTTTAATTGTCTGGTTTAACATGGCCCACAAGGGCAGCTAGCATTGATTTTATTGACTTACCCCTGGGATTCAGGAAGCCGTATTTTCCATGCAGGAACAGTGTAGGAGCTCCTGCATAGAAAATGGCCACTGGGCTTATTCAGGATAGTGCCGCTTTCATGTGCACAAGCGTCCTACACTGTTCTAGCATGGAAAACTGCAAATATGAAATCACCTCATTTGCTGGTGAAAACTATGCAAATGAGGTGATATTGCGATCCACAAAGCTGCCAGGTCTCCATGCTAGAACAGTATCAGTGCAGAAATGTATTCAGAAAATAACTGAGTACATTTCTGCAACTGACAAAACGGAGACATGATAGCTCATGGAAAAGCATGTATTATGTACATTAGACATGCCAATGGCCAAATATAAGGCCATTGGGATTGAAAAGTGATTAATTATTATGAGAATTAAACTTTTCTTTTGACCGATCTCGACCGTTTAAGCATAGGCCAGCAGCACACAAATGGGATTGTGTCAAAAATAAAAAATAAAAAATTATAGTCAATGGCATGCAGAATGAAACAACACCAGGGGGCACTGGTTGTCTGGGGGAAAGGGTCTGTGTTAGTGCAGTAACTTAAGACATACACACTGGAGTATGCAAATGAGGGGAGTTATACTGAATCACAGATTTTTGCAAAGTGTCAGCTTGTACCTAACTGTGTAAGTGCAGCAATACAACAGTGCAAGTGTAAGAGCTGAATAACTTCATAAGGGGGTGTGTCATGCTTGCTGTAAGCTCATTGGAGCTCTGTGGCCTGTATCTGCCCTTAGCTAAGCACAGCTAAGGAATGGGGTGTGTCAGATGTGCCTGAGCACTGCGTACATAGCCTAAATGGGTGTGCGTGCCGTGCACTGGGATTTAAATAAAAAAAAAAAAGAAAAAAAAGAGGAAATGGCGGCACTGTTTAAATTTGAGCACTGGGTATGTCTGGCATGCCTCGGGGCTTAAATAGGGAGGAACTGGGAAGGGGAAACAGTACTAGGAAGACAATCAAGGAGAACTAGCATAGCTGGCAGGTGGAATGTATCAGAATCAGCCAATTACACATGCAGCAGCCCAGCACACTACTATAAACTATGCAAACACCCTACAGACTGGTTTTTCCCACAAACTCTACACCACTGGTGTACACAGATGGGGGATTTTTAACTGGCAAAACTAACTGAAAATGTTAGAGACTGCTGCTGCCTTACTCCATCAATATGTGCTAGAGAATGAGGGTGGTAAGGAGGAGAATGCTGACAACTGACCCACAGTGAGGAGGAGAAGAAGAGTGTACAAACCCAGGGTAACTTACCAGGGCCTAGATGAGCTGGAGATATTAGAGTGCTATAGGGTGGACAGGGGCATTCTACAGCAAATTGTTGAGCTGTGCCAGCCATCCCTCACACACAGAACTAATAGAGGGGAACCCCTCCCAATGGATACCAAGGTATGTCTAGGCTTAAGAATACTAGCCACAGGTACCTTCCAAAGACCAACTGGGGATACCATGGGGGTCTCACAGGGATCAGCATCCAGGGTACTCCACCTGTTGCTGGATGTCATGACACAACATACCAATGAGCACATGTATTTTCCCACTGCCCATGAGGCGTTGACCAGATGTATGTGTCTCTTCCACCATATAGCAGAATACCCTGAGGTAGTTGGTGCTATAGACTGCATGCACATCCACATAAAAGCACCACCCAGTGAGCAGGGTAGGGTCTACATAAACCACGAGGGCTTCACCTCCATCAACTGGCAGGTCATGTGCAATGCCCAGTACATTATCATGAATGTGTCTGCTGTCAGCCCTGGAATCTATCACGACTCCCACATCTGGCATTGCTCACAGCTGTACCAGGTGTTTGCCAGGGGGGGGGGGGTATCCCATGTGTCCATCTAGTGGAGGATGCTGGCTATGCAGTGGAGCCATGGCTGATGACACCCATCAGAAATGCACACACACACACACACACCTGAAGAAGAACACCATAATGCGGCACACGCACAAACCAGGATCATTGCAGAGCATGTGTTTGGGATGCTAAAGTCATGGTTCTGCTGCCTTGACATATCTGGTGGAGCCTTGCAGTACTCTCAGACTACATGTATACAAATGTTCATAGTATGTGCCATGCTACACTATATGATCCTGCGGAAACAGCTGCAGCAGGAACAGCACAGGGCAGGGCCACACAGCCCCCCGCCATTGCCAAGGCCAGCACAGGCACAGAGGGACTTAGAGGAGGAACATCCTGATCCTGCCCTGTAGGCAGAAGGAGGCATGCCCAGTATGCCCAGGCCTTGGCAAAGAGGCAATGCATAGCACACATACTGACACTGTAGGGACCCAGTGACTGATACCTCTCTCCGACTTGCACATACAGTAAAAGGGATACCAAACATGAAACTACCTGAGCTTTATCATGTATAGGGAGTGTACTATGTGCATCCAACATAGTCAGCCCTCCAGCACCATCCTCAATACTGGCCCAGCAACAAGGTAAGTCACCCTTCCTATCATTTACTGAATGGAGTAGTATGTTCTCATACTTGCATGTATGATATGGATGCAAGCATGCAAGGGAATTGGATGGCTGAATGGGATAGCAGCAGACAGCTATATGGGATATTCATAACAAATACTGATGTCAACATACTAGGCAGCACATCACAAGGTGACAACCCCAACCGCAGTACATATGATGGCCAAAAGAACTGTGGGTGTCAATAGGGCACACACATGGATGTCAACGAGGGTCACATACTCACCACCAGCCTCACCCAGCAGGACAGGTGTAGATGACTATAAAGAAAGGCTGGGCTAAGGCCCCCAAATGATGGTGATGGTGAACAGCCTCCCACCAGACCTACATAGACATACTACAACAGGTCTGGCAGTTGCATTCTAGTTCTGAAGGGTAAGAAGTCTGAGACTGAAATATATGTCATTAAGATCTAACATGTATACTCTACTGATATGCCTTCTGTCTGCAAGATAGGTCACAATACAGTATGAAATAGAAGCCAACAGAGTAACCAAAGTACCAGTACAGTCATTTCAAATGTTTAAAGTCTGCAGATGTGCACCCCCCACAATTCCGTATAGAAATGCAGTAACAGATGGCCTGCAGCACTCTCAAATGGCCTACATTCCTCTGGCAAAGGCCCATGCCTCACCCATAGTGCCAATGTATGGAATGTCAGGGGGTCCCAACTAGAAACCTAACACAGTAAACAGAAAACAAATACAAGGCCATGTTGACAAATTCCAGTAGCATGCCTCCCCATGTCCTACTACAATGACTGTGGATCAGGCCATAAATAATACTGGGATAAAGGCCCAACTATAGGGATACCTCTGAGATATTGCTTACATAATGTTAGGAGGAGGCGAGAATAACAGGGTGGGGGGTGTAGAAGCATGGATGTCATATAGTGTGTGAAGTCTGAAACTCTAACATCCACCCATACTACTCCCAACTGCAAACCCATGAATGAATAGCCACAAAACCACTTGTAAACCACAATGTGAAGGTAAACTGATCAGATATATGAGTCCTGCCTCTGGATAACCTGGGTGTATCTGTACAGCTGAGAGGTATGGCCCCAGCAGGATATGGACATTCCATGAAGTTGAGAAAAGCACAAGGAGGGGATCCCCAGCCAGCATACTAACAAGGTGCAGGACTATTTACACAGAACCAGCAGTCTGTTGTCTGTAGCTACTGACCCCTCCACAATGGCAGGTGTGTGCCAGAATGTGTAGTCTATATGCCTCAGAATATTGGTCTCAGCTTCATTCATCTTGTATTTCCCAGTAAATAACTGTGAGCAAAGAGTGATAACTGTCAGTAGTTGATGACATGACGCATCACAGTGTAAAACAGTACATATGTCAGAAAATTTATGCTACAACCAAACATGTCACACAAGCAGCACAGACATCAATAGTTACAGTCTCCCCTGTATGTTAAACCCATTGTGTCTCCATATTGGCAACCTATCTGCAGATATCCTGCAGAAACAGTTTGCTAGGTGTAGCTGCAGCACACAAAACCCTGAAGTGGAGTCCAACCCTCCCTGGAATTGATGCACACACTCAATATAGAAGGTCATACTAGGCTGATCCTACACTTAGATAAATGAAGTCCATGTCTCAAAACACAGTGGCCTACAGATATCAGTTATTCACAGCTGTCTGTGCAGACAAACCAAATTGTACACATTTGATGCTTTACACATACACACATTGGATAAGAATACTCACACATATCTAAGGCCAACACAATATAATATGTCAAACATACACACACAGAGATGTGGGGAAGAGAAAGACAGACACTGACAGAGAGAATCCAATTATGAGGCCTGTCCCACCCAATACACATCCCACTGGCCTATATCACATGATGTGCTGATGTCATTCACTGTAGAAATACCTTTGGTTAACCCTCAGCCCTATAGTCTCAGTGGTGCTTGTGATAACTGTGTAACACTTCAGTACAAATAGATATCCATGTAGCAGTTGTAATCTCAGTCCTGTCAAAGGTAAAGTTGTGTGTGTGTGTGTGTGTGTGTGTGTGTGTGTGTGTGTGTGTGTGTGTGTGTGTTTCTAGATGAATGTGGTTGAGGCCATTCACACTCACTAAGCTTCCTTTACCCCTCCTTCAGCAATGCTGCTGATGTCACTCACCTTCAAAGATACCTTTGGACAACTCTCCAACATATAAGCTCCATGGCACTTGCGATAACTGTGCAATGCTATAGTGTAGCAAACTAGTTAGGTAGGAGTTCTGATCTTGGTAACTGTGTAAATGTGAGTGTTGGTGTGAGAAAGTGTGTGTATCCTTGTAGAGACCTGATTTTGTGGTCATTCACACTTACAACACTTCCCTTACCCCTCCTTTAGCACTGCTGCTGATGTCACTCACCTTCAAAGATATCTTTGCACAGCTCTCCAACATGTAAGCTCCGTGGTGCATGCAATAACTGTGTAATACTATAGTATAGCAAATGAGATAGGTAGGAGTTCTTATTCTGGTCCTGGCAAGTGAAAAAATGTGAGTGTTTATGAGAGAAGGTGTGTGTGTCTTTGTAGAGACCTGATTTTGTGGTCATTCACACTTACTAAGCTTCCTTTACCCCTCCTTCAGCACTGCTACTGATGTCACTCACCTTCAAAGATACCTTTGCACAGCTCTCCAACATGTAAGCTTCATGGCCCATGCAATAACTGTGTGATACTATAGTGTAGCAAACTAGCTAGTTAGGAGTTTTAATCCTGGTCTTGACAATTGTGGAAATGTGAGTGTTTGTGAGAGAAAAAGTGTGTGTGTGTCTTTGTAGAGACCTGCTTTTGTGGTCATTCACACTTACTACACTTCCCTTACCCCTCCTTAAGCACAGCTGCTTAAGTCACTCACCTTCAAAGATAGCTTTGCACAGCTCTACAACATGTAAGCGCTGTGACGTATGTGATAACTACATAAGTCTGTAGTGTAGGAAAGTAAATAGATAGGAGTTCTAATCCTGGTCCTGACAACTGTGAAAAAGTGAGTGCTTGTGAGAGATAGTGTGTGTGTCTTTGTAGAACCCTGATTTTGTGGACATTCACACTTCCCTTATCCATGTTTAAGCACTGCTGCTGATGTCACTCACCTTAGAGGTATGTTTGAACAATGTTCTGCTTATAGCCTCTGTGGCGCATGTGGTAAATGCAGAAAAATGTAGTAGCAATAACTACATAAGAAGGGGTTTGAATCTCATTCTGGCAAGTGTTTGTGTGTGTACATATGTCTACATATATATGTCCACACCTCAAGGATATTGGCCCCATTTACATCCAGTACACATCTCAATGCCTGACTTTAGCAATCCTGCAGATATCATTCACCTTAGCAATACCTGTTGGTAACCCTAAGCCATGTAAGGTCAGTGGTGCATGTGGTAAATGCGTAACATAATGGTCCAAAATGATAGGTAGAGGTTTGAACCTCACTCCTGGTAAATATGTGTGTGTAGGGTAAAATATTTTGTGTAGTCTCTCACCCACTGCATCACCCAATGCCAATATTTACAAGGGCTGATAATGTTCCTCACCTTAGAAGTATCTTGGGACAACATCCATGCTATAAGCTCTGTGGCGCATGCTATAAATGCGTAAAACTACAGTAGCAATACATAGCTAAGTAGTGGTTTGAAACTCAGTACTGACAAGTGTGCGTGTGTTTTATCAGTATCCTGAGTGGGGGTTGGTGTGATTGTTTAATAACAGGATCCATTGGGGGGGTGGGTTTTGCTAAATTGTTATATTGAGGACCTAGTATATGTCCCAGTGTCCACAATTACAAGGCCAACAGTTGTCAAACATGGTAGAGGTTGGTGTAGACAATCCACATCCCTAAATGTCTAGTGCCATGTGCAATGACTATGTGACAGTATGAATTAGTGAACAACTTAGACAACCCTTCTAATACTCAGAGACCACTCTCCACCCACAAATCATACACAAACACACTTGGCTAGTCAACAACCGCTATATCAGTAGTTCCCTTTCATATTGCCTCACAGATAGTACCCACCTTGTGATTGCAGTGGACTACATGCCTGTTGACCACAACAGTGCCACTGACATCCAAAAGTACTTTGATGTGTTACATCTTCTGACTGTGTTATCCAGCAAGTAAAAGGACATGGCACCCTGTTTCATCCCCTCAGTAGACCAATCATTGTGTATAGTGGCTCTTTTGCCATGTTCCCTACTGGATGCCTGCAACAACTGTAGAGTCTGCAAACGTACCTCACAAAGGGAATACCATGCCCTATACACATGCCCTGTATGGACAGATGCCAATAATTCCAATGAATACCCATATCATACTGTCAATGTAGGTGCAATGACTACCTCAGTTACATAGCCGGGTCTCACCAAACGAGGTCAGGAATGCTACATCAGAAGATACCAATCTGTCCACACAACATGCCCCAGAGACCTCAAGCACACTTCCACACTTCAAAGAACATGCATGTGGGACATGTGCACAACCAAGACACTGTCCGTGTTATGGAGTATAAATCACATACATGTGAAGCAGTGCACATCAGTGGCCACCCACAATAGAAATCTGGATGAGTGGAAGGGGAATACAATATGCACCCCTGGGGACCACTCCAGTGACTATACTCCTGAGCCACACTGGGGACTATTTACATGTGGCCTGATGCCAGGGTATTCCCTTGGGCTAGCCTTGTAGAGCCTTCAGGCCCATTCACCTACAACACACCTATGAAGCAATGAACATATTGATCTCAGTACTGGCAAGTGTGTGTGTGTGTGTGTGTGTGTGTGTGTGTGTGTGTGTGTGTGTGTGTGTGTGTGTGTGCGCGCGTGTGTGTGTGCGTGTATGTGTGTGTGTGTGAATAGTAATCCCAGTGTGTTTGGTTGATGAATATCCCTGTGGCTGTGGTTATTAGCAATCAGAGGTGTGTCCAAACCACAACATGTACCATTCTCCATTCTACAACAGATGTAAATCAACATATACCTATGTACAATCCCCTATAATCTATGAGGCAAATGCAATCACTGTATTACAGACCAGGGATTCCCATGCACATACTGTACCCTGCCTAAGACATGGTGGATGTGTTGCCACACTGCCATACCCCATGGCCTTGCTGCAGGGCCACATCCTGGTGACATACAGATGCCCAGAACGGAAATGGGATACAGCATATGAGAACACATTCAGTCAGCACTTCACTTGTGAGGGGAGAGAGGGGTAAAGCTGGAACTGAATATGTTGCCTAGACTGTGGTAAATATCTGTTGTCTCAGGATAGGTATTATCATTGTGCAGTAACTTGCAGCACTTGTGTTTAATGCTGTGGAGGTTGTTGATGTAACTATCAAAGGCTGTTGTGACTGTTGTAAGTGTCTGCTGCATGTCTGTTGTCATAGATGCCTGTTGGGAATTCCATGAGGGATCCAAAGTTGTGTTTGAGGCCACTAGGGGTCATTTCCATAACTCCTTCATCTTCCTCTCTTAAAACCTAGTTGCCTCGTGGTTTGAGCGTCTTTTCAGGCTTGTTGGCTGTTGGTGAAGCACCCTCCAAGAGGAAAAAACGCTGAGAGAAGAAGGGAGCCACTTTTGAGATTTTAAGTATTTTTTCTCTGTTTATTTGCTAAGTTTTTCTGCATAGCTGCCTAGCTTGAGCATTTTCTGGCTTGTTAAACTTGATTTCTGTATTAGTAGCTGTATTTAGAGCACAACCAAAAGCTGTTTGCTGAATTTCCTGTTTGCACTTAATTTTAAATCGTTTTTTTCTTAAAACTTGCATATTTTCTGTCCACCTAGCACTCTTGTGTGGGGTCATTTACTGCACTGTTATAACTTGATATTACTTGTGAACCTCTGCTATCTCTGTAAAAAACAAAACAAAAAAAAAAATCTTGCTTTTTTCCCACTTTTCTGAGAGTTAAAAAAGTTCAGTTACAGGCTTGCTGTTCCTGAACTGTTTGAAAGTTTCTGTGAGGCCATTTTTGCTTGGGCTGAAGGAAGGTCTCTGTGTTTATCAGTGGGAGTGACTAACATTGAGCAGCTTCCCTGCCCCCTGGAGAGGTGGTTACTGACTTGAAACTGTAGTTTTATTGGCCACTAGGGGTCATTTCCATAACTCCTTCATTTGTCCTCGGAGGAGTGGTTTAGGGCAGTGACTTGTGGTTTGTTGGCCAATTTGGGTCATTTCCTGTCTTATCCGCTCCCTGCTATAAAGCACGCTTTAGCGATTTAGCCGATTTAGTGGAGTTGCTACCGCTGCACACTAGGGCAGCCAGTTAAGCAGGTTTAAACTATTCGGCTACCTAAAGTCCACTCTTCAAATTTTCCCTTAAAACTACCTTCCTCGAACTATACTACTGATCTAATCAGCGTATCCTATAATTAAAAGATCATCTCTACTTGACTCCAAGTAGACTATTCTCTATCTGTTAAACGTAGCACTTGCTCCTACAGTACTTATTACCTTGATACGGCACTCTTGTCATAGATAGTACCCCAAAAGGCAACCCCCATTTCTCGGTCACCCACGTCCCCGGAATCTTTTTAAAGTTTTTGTTCTATTCCTTCTAGCATGTCGAGGGATCAGTTGCTAGTGTCCTCCTGCTCAGCTGGTGAACCTGGGAATATTGAGGCAATGTTACAATTGCCTCATGTACACAGACAACCCTCTCCTCCCACAAAACACAAATACATGCGAGATGCAACTACACGGCCAAACTGGAGGCTGAGCTCTTCAACATAGGACTGGCAAGACCAGTCAGGAGGAGAAGGTTACCACACACACTATAGACCCAGTCTCACATATTACCATTACAACCTCAAATCATACACATAAACACACAAAGACATACTGGAGGCTCTGATCAAAAATCTACCAAAACAGCAGAGGCCACCAAAGCAGACACCCAAACAACCACCACCTCAGAACACAACACCTGCAACACATAGACCTCACAGTCAGAGTGTCAAACAGTCACAGCCCTTAAGGCCAAACACAATGCCAGACACACTAGTCATTGGTGACTCCATAGTCAGACACACTGACGTCCCGCCACCAGACTGAGTAAGGAGAAGGTCACAGTAAGCTGCCTGTCGGGCTAGAATCCGCCACATAACGCAAGCACTCAGGTCTCTCAACAGCAGGTACAAATATGATTCAGTCATTGTCCACGCTGGTGTAAACGACCTGAGACGCACTCCTTGGACTACATGAAAAGAGACATTGAGGAGCTCTCTGATTATGTAGCCCAGACAGGTATGACCCTGACCTTGAGCAGTATCCTACCTTCACCAAGAATGATGCCACAATACAGAGATAAGATGATCAGCTTTAACAATTGGCTTAAACACTGGTGTCATTCAAAGGGGATCCAGTGTCTGTCTGCCTGGGATGACATGCTGGACAAGCCACGCTGCTTCGCAAGGGATGGCTTGCACCTGTCACCCTGGGATTCGGATATTGGCAAAGGCTCTTGCCACCCCATAGTGCCTTTTTAGGCAAGGCTCAAATTCTAAACATACCACCCTAGAACACAAAAAGGAAAAACTAAGGGTAATGCTGCTCAATGCCAGAAGTCTAAATCTCAAAATGCACGCACTTCGAGGCCCTTCTCAGTATGGAGAACATCGATGTCTGTGCTGTGACAGAAACCTGGTTCAAGGCTCCTGAGAGCACCCGCTATCAGGTTTTACCTCATATCATGCGTTCGGCCCCAAAATCTGGACAATACCAAGAAAGGAGGGTATCCATATTCATCAAGGACACCCACACCTCAAGACTGGTGGCAACGCGATGCATCGGAGACCATCCAGGTGCAATTAACCATAGGCAAGACTGCTCTGCAAATTGTAGCATGTTACAGGCCACCCTCACAAACTCAGGAACCTCACATGGCCTTCCTGAAAACACTAGAGGGATAAATGTATCACCAAACACCATCATACTAGGTGACTTCAATTACCCTAATATAGACTGGGAACACTACTCAAGCCCAAACACCCTAGCCCAAAAGTTCCTGGAATTCATAAACTCAAATGCCATGGAACAACTAGTCACCATCCCCACAAGAGGAGATAACATACTTGATCTCATCATCACGAACATGGGAGCACAATGTTCAACACCGGAGGTGTACCCTCACTGGTGAGATCAGACCACAAACTAATCTCGCTGGAGGTCCTCATCCCACCCCACCTGAAATAAAAAGACCACAGTAAAGAACTTCTCAAAAGCCGACTTCACACTTCTAAAGACTAGTGTGGTCTCCTTTAAGGCCCCGAGCATGGAAAACAGTACTCAAGCCGCTGAATCACTTACAAATGCCTTCTACCAGCACCTGCAGGACTGCATGGATAAGGCAATCCCAAGCAAAACAAAGACTCTTTGTACCAAAGGCAAGCATCCAGTCTGGTGGACCCCAGCCATAAACAAACTCTACAACAAAAGGAGGAAGCTACTACAAGATAGAGCAAAATCCTTAAAAGGTAAGACACCCTTGATCACTATAAGTAAAAAACTAAGAGCTCTCATAAAATCATCCAAAGCAAATTTCGAGAGAAAAATAGCTAAAGACTCAAAAGACAATCATAAGGCCTTCTTTAGCTATGTTAGAAACCTGGGAGGAAACTCCCAGATATGCTCAGAGCTAGTTCAAAATGATGTGAAGATTACTGATCCTACAGACATTGCCAACATACTGGCTGACAGGTTCAGTGCAAACTTCTCCCCTCCCCAAAAGGAGAGATATCTATACCAAACGATTGCAGCCCCTCAAACATCTCCAGCGCCCAAGTGAAAACTGCTCTCTCCAAAGCAAAAAGCACAGCACACAAGGAACCTGATGGTGTACCCGGCTGTGTGCTCCATGAACACAATGAGGAATTAAACACACAGCTAGGACAGCTGTTTAATCAAAGTCTTACCTCTGGATACTGCCCAGGAGTGGCGCACTGCAACTGTGGTACCACTTCACAAAGGCGGTGCCTCCACCGACCCTGGAAATTACCGCCCATTAGCTTGACAAGCCTTATCTGCAAAGCCATGGAGAGGATCATAATGGACCTCATAAATAAAGACATAGGAATTTGCAGACTTTGGATCCAACCCAGTTTGGCTTTGTCAAAGGCAGATCATGCCTTTTAAACTTGGTTGACTTTTTCGAAACAGTCACCAAAGCCATTGATGAGGGAAAGGCAGTCCATACAGCCTACCTCGATCTGGCTAAGGCCTTCGATACAATACCCCATTCGGTATCATTGAAAAACTCATCAGCTTAAATGTCAACCCATACATCACAAGATGGGTTGCAAACTGGCTGAGTGACAGAACCCACAGGGTCAGAACTGCTGGCGCCATGTCAGACTCAAAGCCTGTCACAAGTGGTGTCCCACAGGGCTCAGTCCTGGGCCCACTCTTGTTTGGCATCTACTTTCCGAAGTACAAGCAAACACAGGAGGGTTATGGCTGACAAAGTTTGCAGATGACTGCAAACTGGCCATAGAAAACACATCTGACACAGATATCCTTCAGAAGGGTCTCACAGAAACGGATAACTGGTGCCAGAGCCACGGCCTAAAGTTAAATGCCAAAAATGCATAGTCATACCCTTGGAAAAACAAGGTTACCCCTAGCTACCAAATAGGTGGCAATCCACTGAGCACAGAAGAAGTTATCAGGGACCTGGGGACCCAGGTTGATAGTAGTCTGTCATTCGACACCCATGTAGCTAAAGTAGTTAGGAAGACCTTCTACATTGCCCACCTTATCATGAAGGGATTCTCATCTAGATCAAGGGAGGTCATAGTCTCCCTTTACTCATCACTCATCAGACCAATGATTGAGTACAATGCCCCATTCGGAATGTATCTGACCCGACACTTGCAGCAGCTGGAGAGCCACAAAAGTTCCTCACCAAAAGGATAAAGGGTCTCAAAATCTGTCCTATGCTGCCCGACTGAAAGAACTCCAGCTCTATTCAGTCGCCACCGCTTGCTCAGAGGTGACCTTTGCCTAACATACAAGGCCATGTCAAACCCAGATTTGATGAATATGCTTCACCTCAAAAATCTAGATCCATCAGAGCCACAAGGCGGGAGACTTAAACCTTGACACGGCTATTAATAGGACGTGCTGGAGGATAGATTCATCACCCAAAGACTCCCTATGCTGTGGAACAAAATCCCGGTACATGTGAGGCAGAGCACCTCGCTGGCCTTGTTCAAGAGAAATCTTGACCAATGGATGGGAGATCGCAGATATACCCCAGGGATTACCTCAGTGTCACTGCTCGACAGAGGCACAGAAAAATAATGGGTATAGTTCCCCATACTAAAGGGGTGGCCTAAGCCACAAAACGATGGGCTAGGCTTGTAAATGCCCTCGGGCAGATAGCCTAGTATGAACCTATGAACCTATGAACCTATAAGGGAGTTCAACAATCATGGGACACCACCTTTCCCTGCAACAGTGTACTCCTTCTGATGTACACTTTAGTAATGGCAGGGGACCATCACATTGTCTCCCAGTGTTTGGAGGACAGTATCTGGGTTCTGTTGTCTTTGGTTAGTACCATGCATTCATGTCCCCTTTTGTACAGTGCCTATGTGTATGATTCCACAGTCATGGAGCTATTTCCCATTGCCATGGGTGCAGTGAAGACATCCACCCCTGTTTTCATGGCTACAAAGTCAGCTTTGGAGAGGTTTTGCCAGGTGGTTATCTTTGTGGGGGGGGGGGTGGCTGACATGTTGAGTTCCATGTTGATTATAGCCTGTGTGAATCTCACCATGCAGGGATTGACATTTGTGGATGAGCAACAGTCCCATATTTAAGTGGTCAACACAGGTCAAGATTGTTGCATCCTCTACCAGGGAGTCAGTATGAGCTGGTCTAAGGCAATGGAAATGATGAATCCCAGAAGTGTTGGGCAACCTTACTGGCACTTGGCTACATTCCCCAGATGATGGAGGGGTAGTTGAAGACTTGTACTCTATCAGTGTTGCTTTAGACCATCATAGATGGCAGGGTGTTGAGGAATGTGCATTTACAGTCTAGGGACATAGATGTGGACCCATAGCAGGCTATGGTCTGGATTGCGCTATTACCCCAAGGCAGTTGCACCGGTAGTATTTCCAGTGCATTATGATGGGATACCAGTCTGGAGGTGTTCCTATCCATAATGAATATGGAGACACCACCTGTGGAGGTGTGGTGTGGTCCATGTTTGGGGCCTGACAGCTGTGGAATGCATCATAGCCGATACTGCAGGTCTGCTGTCGGTTGCTGTGAACCACCTCTCCATTACAGTAGACATGTATCCTCCACTCCGACTGCTATGAGTGACTGCATCCTGACAGTTAGATGTCTATTATTGAGCAGCATGACCCTCAGATTGCATACATGTGCAGCTGTTATGGTGGTAATAACATTAAGAACACTGCCTAATAAGGCACCATAGGGGTGGCAAGACACTTAGCCAGTACTTGGCAACCCAGCAGTGACAGATGTAGGGTATCCATGGCAAGTCATTGGGTTCTGTCAATCATGTTATCCCAGGGAGAGAGGTTCTGGATCCCCTGAGAATGACACATAACATGTAAGCCAATGTTGCAGTCAATCATCTGTTGATAGTACATCAGCATCATTCTGGGTGACAGCGGTACACTGGCCAGGGCTACTGTCACACTTGCCTGGACCACATAATCAGAGAGTTCAACCATGTCTCCTGTCATGTAGTCTAGGGAGGTGTGTCCCAAGTCATTCACACCCACATGGATACACAGTGATACTCTCATTTGTTGTGGAGTGACATGACTGGCTGTGTCATGTGTTGGATGCTGGCATGTGATAGATATTTGGCTGTTACCTGCTCCATATTCAACTCAGTGAGTGGGATGTGTGTGCCTCAGTATTGAGTTACCCATGATCACTGTATTGTGCAAGGTGGTTAGCCTTTGGAGCTTAGGTTGAGAGGCACACTGTGTAGGTTAAATATGTGTCTTCTGGCATGTGCCATGTCACGGTGTCTGAGTGGGCGTCTGCCTTGCTGGTCTGTGCTGTTTGGGTAAATGTCCATTGAGTGCCTCTGGGAAGGTGAATGTGTGGCTTTTCACTGTATGTCATAGTTGTCAAAGTGGGTGTCATGGTGAACTATGTGTTCCACATGGTGTGGTGCAGGTGTTGATCTTATCCTCTTGAGCTGCTAGTCTAGTCTTTGCTGGAGAGTGCATATGTCCACATTGGGTGATATATGGGTAACCCTCATAGGTCTGAGTGTTTGGAGTTTAGAGGGGAGGGTTGTCTGTGTACATGAGGCAGTTGCGACAGTGCCCCAGAATGGACAAGTGCACCAGGCAAATGGGTGAAAGCACAGATAACCACCCTTCAAACATGCCAGGAGGGGTAGACATACTAGTAAGTACTGGGGCTACATCTGTGATGAACAAGTACTGCTGACAGCTCCCAGGTGTGCCACACTTCTTGATACAATAACCTGGTGAAGTGCCAAGCCATAATGCTAGTTGAAGAGCAAGACAGAAAGAACTAGCATGATGTACAGATGGAACAGAAGTCAGACTGTCAGCCACTTGTAATACTTTACCACAGCTGTGCAGTTATCAGCAACTTTGGTGATATGAAAGTTCAATAAGCTCTGTAGCATGTGCGGTAACTGCATAACACTGTAGTAAACATACCTAGACAGGCAGGATTTCTAATCCCAATACTAGCAAGTGTGTGTTTGAATCATGTACTGTCTGGCTCATACCATTTTTGATCAGTGTACTACCCTTTACACTTCCCTTCACTCCAATATAGTAGACATATAGATGTCATCCACTGTAGAAGTACCTTTGGAAGAGGTGGAAATGCATAGCCTCTGTGGCACAGCTAACTGTGTAGTAGAGGAATCTTGATGAGTGGATGGGAGATCGTAGGTTTACCCCGGGTATCACTTCTGTGTCACTGTTAGAGAGAGGCACAGTATACTAACCTCGAAAAAGGGCATAGCAAATAAATTTAAAATGGGTGGCGAAAGCCAAACACATTCTGGCTAGGCTTATAAATGACCTAGGGCAGATAGCCTAGTATGAACCTATGAACTATAGTAGGAGTACCTAAATAGGCAGGAGTTCTAATCCCAATGCTAGCAAGTGTGTGTGTATGTGTGTGTGTGTGTGTGTGTGTGTGTGTGTGTGTGTGTGTGTGTGTGTGTGCGTGTGTGTGTGTGTGAATCATGCACTGTCTGGCTCATACCATTTTTGACCTGTGTAGTACCCTTTACACTTCCCTTCACTTCCATTTAGTAGACCTGTTGATATCATCCACCTTAGAAGTACTTTGGAAGAGGAGGAAATGTATAGGCTCTGTGGTGCATCTGATAACTGCGTACTATTATAGCAGGAATATCTAGATAGGCAGCAGTTCTAATCCCAATGCTAACAAGTGTATGTGTGTGTGTGTGTGTGAATCATGTACTGCCTTGCTCATACACTTTTTGACCTGTGTACTACCCTTTACAATTCCCCTCACTCCAATTTACTAGACCTGTTGATGTCATCCACCTTAGAAGTACCTTTGGAAGAGATGGAAATATATAAGCTCTGTGGCACATCTGATAACTGCATAGCACTATTATAGGAATACCCAGCTAGGCAAATTCTAATCCCAATACTGCCAAGTGTGTGTGTGTGTGTGTGTGTGTGTGTGTGTGTGTGTGTGTATGTGTGTGTGCATGTATGTGTGTGTGCGTGTATGTGTGTGTGTGTGTGTGTGTGTGTGTGTGTGTGTGTGTGTGTGTGTGTGTGAATCATGTACTGTCTACCTTATACCATTTTTGATCTGTGTACTACCATTAACACTTCACTTTAGTAGACCTGTTGATGTCATCCACCTTAGAAGTACCTTTTGAAGAGGTAGAACTGTGTAAGCTCTGTGGCGCATCTGATAACTGCGCAGCACTATAGCAGAAATACCTAGATAGGCAGGAGTTCTAATCCCAATTATGGCAAGTCTGTGTGTGTGTGTGTGTGTGTGTGTGTGTGTGTGTGTGTGTGTGTGTGTGTGTGTGTGTGTGTGTGCATGGGTGTGTGAATCATGTGCAGTCTGGCTCATACCATTTTTGACCTGTGTACTACCCTTTACACTTCTCTTCACTCCAGTTTAGTAGACCTGTTGATATCATCCACTTTAGAAGTACCTTTGAAAGAGATGGACATGTGTAACTTCTGTGGTGCATCTGATAACTGCATAGAACTATATTAGGGATACCTAAATAGGCAGGAGTTCAAATCCTAATGCTGGCAACTGTTTGTGTGTGAGAATCATATCCTGTGTGGCTTATACCATTTTGATGTGTATACCATACATGGCTGGTGACCACCTCCCACTACCATTACTTTATATAGTGTGGTAACAGCATCTGCCTCACATGCAGCAGGTTAAACCATTGTACAGTCTTCTGTAGAGATGTGTCTGGAATATCCATATGTTTGAAACCTATATGTGGTTGAAAGTGGTCTGTGTGCCTTAACAATGCCCATGTATGTGCTATTATAGCCAAATAGGCCACAGTGAATGCACTGACACATATGGCAGCATGAGGTATCATAACTGACTGAAACATCATGTTGATAGGATGTTTGTCACCCTCACAGGTGCTAGTCTTGTAGGTGCAATACATGAGTCCAGATGCTTGGTTTTACTAGTGAACTGTACCTGTTATTGGTCACATTAAAGGCTGGAAGAGATGTGGACTGTCATATTGTGGTCCTAATTAGTATGTAACAGGAACACCTTGCATCTTAAGAGGGGTGTGTACACAATTTATATCCACTATATACCAGTAATATGTCACGCATGACCCTACCTTAGGCTGTTTGTACAGCACAATTTGCTGGCCTCTGTCCAGATGTCTTGGCACTGACAAGTTATGAGGTATGCTATAGGAATGTTGAATTCACATCAAATAGGCCCCAGTGGTGACCACTATGATGTAATACAGCTAACCCCAGCACAAGTGAACATGCATAGCAAGCAATATAGCTATTACATAAAGAAATATAGCTATTACTGATGGTTGTGTGCATGGTAAATTGCATGTGCTTCACACGCCTGGGGTATTGCCAGGGAGCAGCAGAACAATGTCATACTTACCAGCTTCAGGCTGCTGTCCCATATGCAGACCAGAGGGTCCTAGGTAGTTGTGAGAGGGAGTTATTGTCAGCAGGTGCATATGTGGCCTTGGTACAGGATAGATGCAGCATGTCTGCACATCTACAGTACTAACTGCAATAATACACAATGTCCTGTCCTCACCATAGATGTGCACCTCTGTACATTAGAAAACCCCATCCACAATTGCAATTGGATCTGACACGTCCATGTAGATACAATACATATGCATGTATGTCTGATACATTAGTGTACTAATCCCCAGTGGGCCCTTACTTGCATGCTCCTTGTCCAGTGTGTGTGTGTGTGTGTGTGTGTGTGTGTGTGTGTGTGTGTGTGTGTGTGTGTGTGTGTGTTTGTGTGTGTAACCCACCTCCACAATGCTTCCCTCAGCATCATGGCTTGTGCATTTAGCATGTGGCCTAAGTGTGATGCAGAACTCCTCAGCGGGTGTCAGTGGGGTTGGATGGCTGGGACCCACCTGTGGCTAGCCCATCCCTCACTACAGTATCAGCCCATTGACAGGCATAGCAGTTGAGGTTGATGGCCCAATGCTGCACATGCTCATAAGTTCTGCTGTGGAAGCCGGCATCATTTACCCTGTGGACCAGACTGTTCCACAGGGCAGTCTTCTCCCACACATCTTCTGCTCTCTGTCCAAATAACAGGGTATAATGTCCAATCACATATTGGGTGATGATGTCAGTTTCCCCAACAGAGAATGGTGGTAGGTGAGCACTCTGCATGTTACCTGGAAAACATAAACAGAAAAAAGGTCACAGGACCTCATACGGTTGTCAAAATGCACAACTGTGGATATTACTTGCAAATAATCCACACTACACCAAAACCCTCCAAGCTATCATGGCTATAGCAGCTTGAATTACACGTCTGTCCCTGAGCTATCTTATTCCCCCCAATGTTGGACACTTGATTGCATAATCCTCTATCCTCCATTCATTTCTGTGTAGTGGGTTGACAGTGGGCATCATCCATGTGGATGGTGTGTGGATGGTGGCAGGTCTGTGTTTCACTGTGGTTTGTGATGGAGCTCTGAGCACATGCCTGAGTTCATGTAGGAGGCAGACAGTGATGTTATTATGCCCCATAGAGATATGCTGTTGTTGCCATCAGTAGACAATATGTACGTACATGCTCACCATTGCTGAGGGGAGGAGTGTGGTTGATGTGCATATCACCCTGTAAAACTGGGGTGGACAGGGTGGTGATGTTCCCACCTAACCTGCGTAATGCAGGTTGCCTATATCCATGGCATGTGTGTATGAGGCGTTATTTACCCCTAGTACAGGGTGGATTGTGCTGTTTGATTTGAGACTTACAGCATATGTGGAGACATGGTTGCAATTGTCCTTGGTGGTATAGATATGTCTGATTCATAGTCATAGTCAGCCTTACAGGAAGTCACCTGTGAACTTACATGCTTGCTCAGATATAGGTGGACTTGCTTCCAAGTTGTTGCCTGCACCTATGTGTCCCTGTACAGCCAATGTAGCAGCCTGTTATGTGGTTTGTGTATCGCTGCTGTCCACCAAAAGGAATTACTCTACCTTGGTGGAGGCTGGATATACAGGTCAGGTACTGCTGTGTCCATATAGCTACAGTAGATATAAAGGGTACACACCCCTGACACACTGCCTGGTATTTGTACAATTGGAACATGACACCACAATAACTCATTTCATAACAATTCCTACCTGTAGTGTGACCTATAGATTGTATAATTCAATTGAAAACATAACAATCTGGTCTGTGAAAACATATGGAAATAATACTCAGTACAATAGGCCAGCTGAATGAGTGTGCACACCCTTAAACTGATATGTTGTATATGCACCTCTTGAGCTATTTACAGCATTCATTTTTCTTGCTCTGGACTCTAACATCATGGCACATCTTCACTTGGCAATAGCTGGTCACCTTCCTAGAAACACCTTTGATTGTATTTCAATGGAATTGTACAGGTTAGGAGTCACATAAAGATGAGAAACATTATGAAATGATCTTCTGTGGTCTGATTGTTATACAGTGCACATATCTGGCATTCTAACGGGGGGGGGGTGTATACTTGTGATATCCACTGTATATAGGTGTGAATATAACTGGTAGTGGTAGGCATGGACAGAAGGTCATAATCCAGGTGGATACTTCTCTGATTAATAGCTGAATATCATGCCTACTCCAGTACCCATATCAGTGTCAGGGCACTGCAACAACCAGTAGCTGTACACATTTATGTCTGTTGTATGTTGTATGCACTGACACTGATATTACACACATGTGCAACATGCACAATCTCTGTACCTGAATTCTTGAAACCCATGTGATTTAGTTTTGTCCCTTCCAGCTGAACTTAAGTATGTGTACATGTGCTCAGAGGATACCTGGTATACATTTCCATTGTATGTTAGTATGGCACACTGTATTTACAGTCTTGCCACTCAATCATACTTCTCTACCTGTTACAGCAGTACGTCTGGACAATGGCACACATAAATGGGTGTCAAAGGGGACATTAATATTGATACTATATTAATATACCTGCACCATACATTAGTACGTTGATTGCACAGTAGGGTTTGACATCACTGTGATAATCTGGTAGATGTCCAACAGTCATAATCAGGCTATTATGTTACAATGTCATTGCTCACAGACCTGCCAAAGGTTTGGCTGACATAACACAGGTATATGTGTATGTGACTACATATATCAGTCACAAATGTGCTTATTGTCCAGCAGAACACTGTACAGTTGAAGGTTATTAATTCAATATATCACATGCAGTTCAGCACACATGTCTGCAACAGTACTTTACTATGCACTTGTCATCTATAGGTCTCTTAGCTTTACAAGGCAAACATGTGTCATACTCATAATCACAGGTAACATGGATATGGAAAACATCCCATTAAATGGCCTAGCAGTGGCACAGTCACAAATGTTTGACAGACACCCCTGTGGTTGTCATATATGAGCTGTCCTTTCCCAGGGTAAGTCAAGCTCCTGAGCTGTGATCCCACCTTACAACCTCTCATCACATCTGGACAAGGCCTAAAATGATGGGGGGATAAATAGGGACAGACTTTAAATATTCCTGTTACAAACATAGGAAGTTCAAAGAATGATACATTTTGCATTATGGTGAATATTCTTAAGGATGTGGAGTCTTAAACCCAAGTGTCTGCCACTACCTGATGACTTCAATCCTCAGCTATTTGCCAGAAAAGTACAGATCTCAGGAGGAACAGACAAAAATACATGATGGCAAAATGTGGACATTCTGTGAAGATCTATACATTTGAGAGGTATGTCTGTGATATCTCCCACTGCAGAGAGGGCCAGATGCTATGGCCATAGCAGCTGTTTAGCAGGACATTAGTACAGGATGTCTTGTTGGATCATATATTCCTCCAAATCATATTTCCCATTATTACAGACCAAGTACTACATTCAATTGCTTGCTTACACGATCCACTTACCTTTTTTCTTTCTTCTCTTTTCCACTTTATGTTTTATTTGTTATTTATCTCTCTCTCTCTCTCCCTCTCTGTGCACTACAGGGATACAGCTGGTTTGAATAGGTGGCAGCATGGCATTTGTAGGTGATGCTCACAACCAGGTGCTGGCATATGCACTTATTGGGGTTCCCACTTGCTAATTGCATGCAGAGTAGCTGTGTAGTTCTTCCAATAGCCAATGTCATGGCAGCACACTCCTATAAATGAGTACTCCATGTGGGCATTGGCCCTTTCCCTTACTTGTGAGGAAGACATCTTGGAGTTGTGTGAGCTACTACCTCTTGCAACAAGACTTGTGGAGACAAGCCAACTAAATGGTTGGAAAGGTTCAAGACTTAGGGGCAGAATGTGAGTATTGCTGTTATATGTTTGGAATACTACTAGTTTAACAGGGTTTGTCTGCACATGCTACTTCTGCATGGGATTCAGTCTGACAAAGTTCTGTCTCTGCCTAGCTCTCAACTGTAGGGCCATCCACATAATTGCCACAGGTTAGCCTGTTATGCATGGGTTGTTCCCCAAACAGGTGTTGTCCTTGGCAAATCAGTAGCATACTCTGGTGATTGCATTATATAGATGGTAACATCCATTTGTTTTTCTGACTTTATATCCCTCAGAAAATATATGTTACAACAAACCCTGTAACACCAGCAACTTTCTCAGTGTATAACAGCAATATTTTGTGTATGGCCATGTATTTGGGGTTCATAGGTTCATAGATTCATAGGTTCATTGGTAGGTACTAGGCTATATAAGCCTAGCCAAAAAGGTACCCTAGCTTTCACCACCCAAGAAAATTATTTTCCTGTGCCACTGTCGAGCAGAGCCACAGAGGTGATCCCCGGGGTGAATTTCCTATTTCCCATCTAATCATCAAGATTTTTCTTGAAGAGTGCTAATGAGGAGCTTTGTTTGATAGAGATAGGAAGTTTGTTCCAGAGTATGGGACGTCTCTGGGACAGGAATCTATCCCTCCAGCATGTTCTGTTTATTGTGGTGACAAGGTTTAGGTCCCTAGAGTGTGTAGCTCAGAAGGATTGGGATTTCTTTAAGTGGAGCATGTCAAACAGCTCTGGGTTTGACATAGCTTTGTATGTTAGGCAGAGATTGCCTCTAAGTAGGCAATATGGGACAGAGTAAACCTGGAGTTTTTTGAGATAGTCTACGTAGGGCATCTGTTTGAGGCTGGTAATCCTCTTTGTGAGGTATTTCTGCAGCCTTTCCAGTTGTTGTAGATGTTTTGTAAGGTACATACCAAAAGGGGCATTGTACTCTATAATGGGTCTAATGAGTGATGGGTAGAGGGGCACAATGACCTCTTTCTTCCTGGATGAGAAACCTTTTGTGATGTGGTGTGCCACCTAGAAGGATTTCCTGACTACTGTGGCAATGTGATTATCAAAGGAAAGACTACTGTCCACCTATGTCCCAAGGTCTCTTATCACACTTTCGGTGTTAAGTAGACTACCACCTATGTGGTAGCTCATGGGTATAGAGCTTTTACCAAAGGAGATGACAATGCACTTTTTGGCATTGAGCTTGAGGCCATGGCTTTAACACCAGGCATCCATTTCAGTGAGGCCCTTTTGTTGGATGTCCACATCGTTAGGAGTTTCAATTATGGCTTCTAGTTTGCAGTCATCTGTGAACTTCATTAGCCAAAGACCTTCTGTGTTAGTCTGTACTTCAGAAAAGTAGATACCAAACAGGAGAGGACCCAGGACTGAACTCTGTGGTACTCCACTTGTCACTGGTCTGACGTCAGATTTGGAGTCTGCTACTTTCACAGTGTGGGTTCTGTCAGTGAGCCAGTTGGCAACGCATCTTGTGTCATGGGGGAGTTATACCTAGTTTAGTGAGCTTATCTATAATTCCAGAGTGGGGGATGGTGTCAAAAGCTAAGGCAAGATCTAGATAGGCTATGTGAACCACCTTAACCTCATCTACGGCTTTGGTGACTGCTTCAAAGAAGTCTATCAAGTTTGGGAGACATGATCTGCCTTTTACAAACCCAAACTGGGTGGGATCCAGAATTTGGAGATTACCAATGTCTTTGTTTATAAATTCCATGATGATATGTTGAATGGTCTTGCAGACCAGGCTCATCAGGCTAATCTGGTGGTAGTTCCTGGGGTCTGTGGTGGCTCCCCCTTTATGGAGTGAGATAACCGTCATTGTGTGCCGTTCAGTGGGAACAAAGCCTGAGGTGAGGCTATGATTGAACATGGTGCTTAGGTGGGGTGCCAGTTCATTCTGTAGTTCATGTAGAACGTAGCCTGGGATGTTGTCAGGTCCCATGGATGCTGTGTTCTTGGCTTTGGAGAGCGTGGTTTTTACCTGTGCAGTCGTGATTACAGGAACTTTGCATTCTTCCGGTATAGAGATGGGTTCTTTAGGGGGTGAGAGGGGGTAAAGTTAGCACTGAACCTCTCTGCCAGGATGTTGGCAATATCAATTGGTTCTGTATATTTAGTTCCATTGTGCTGTAACAGAGCAGATCTGAGTGTTGCCATTGAGATTCTTGACATAGCTATAGAATGCTTTGTGGTTGTCTTTAGAATGAATGGCGATTTTGTTTTCGTAACTAGCTTTGGAGGATTTTATGAGTGATCTCAGCTTCTTACTGAGGCTGACCAAGGATTTTCTCCAGTCATGGGATTTTACTCTTTTTTTGCAACAGTTTCCTTCTTCTGTTGTAGAGTTTGCTTATGGCGGGGGACCACCAGATTGGCTTCCTTTTTTTGGAGGATAGCATCTTGGTTCTGTTAGGGATAGCATGATTCACGTGCTCGTGTAAGTGCTTATAAAGTGCATTTGTGTAGGATTCAGCAGTCGTACCTCTATTGTCCTTCTGCATGGGTGTTGTGAAGTTTGCCACTTTTGTCTTAAGAAGCTTGAAGTTGGCTTTGGGGAAATTTTTTACCGTGGTTTCCCTAATGGGGGTTGGGGGCAGGATGTGGATGTCTAGGGTGATTAGCTTGTGGTTGGATCTGACCAATGAGGAATTGACATCTGGTGTGGAACTCATGTGTTGCTCATGTTGGTAATGACCAGGTCTAGGATATTGCTGCCCCTGGTGGAGGTGTGGATAAGTTGATCCAATGCATTGGAATTTATGAATTCCAGAAAATGTTGAGCAAAAGAGTTGGTACATGAGTAGTTTCCCCAGATAATGGTGGGGTAGTTTAAATCACCCATGATTAGGGTGTTGGGTTGTACCCTAATATTTTGCAGTGTATCAAGAAATGAGGAGTGGGAATCCTGGGGCATGGTGGGGGATCTGAAGCAAGTTACAATTTGGATTGCTGTCTTGCCTTTTGCCCAGAGTTAGTTGCACTTGGATAATCTCAGATGCATTATGCTGAGCAACTAGCCTGGAGGTGTGGATATCCTTAATGAATATGGACACACCTCCACCTTTAGTGTTTCAGTTCAGGTTATGTGGCCAAAAGGTGTGGTATGAACTATAGTCTTGTGATGCAGGGTTGCTCTCTGGAGCCTTGAACCATGTCTCTGTCACTGCACAGATGTCGATGTTCTCCACCGCTTCCGTCCACCAATTATGTCAGGCTTTGTCCAGATGTCATACAGTAGTAGGTTGATAGGTATACTGGTCTATCATTTTTTAGTGCTATAATTCCTGCTGTGGGGAATGGCTGGAAAACATGTTGAAGTCTGTACATTCAAGAGGTTGGTGTATAGAGAATGCTCTTAGATGTCCTTGTAACATATTTTATGTGGGGGACAGTAAGACATGTTTTAAAACTAGGCTGTTAGAACATGTCAGACATATTACTGATAACAAATATGACTGTTCTATAGCTTTGAATAACTCTCACCATGGGGACAGTAGTGGGTCTCAAGGTACTGTTTCTGAAAACGTTTGTTCCTCACTGTGATGAAACATTCATAAAAGGACAATTGCTATGTACAGACTCAATGTATTAATATTAACTGAGATATATATATATATATATATATATATATATATATATATATGTGTGTGTGTGTGTGTGTGTGTGTGTGTGTGTGTGTGTGTGGAGTGTGTATATTATAGGCTGAACAAGGAGAAGGTCACGGTGAGCTGCCTGTCGGGTGCTAGGATCCACCACATAACACAAGCACTCAGGTCACTCCAAGGCAAGTACAAATATGACTCAGTCATTGTCAATGCTGGTGTGAATGACCTGAGACGTACCTCCCTGGACTACATGAAAAGAGACATAGAGGAGCTCTCTGAGCATGTAGCCCAGGCTGGTATGACCCTGACCTTGAGTAGCATCTTACCCTCACCAAGAATGATGCCACAATATGAAGACAAGATGATGAATTTCAACAATTGGCTTAAGTATTGGTGTCATTCAAAGGGGATCCAATGCCTGTCAGCTTGGGATGACAAGCTCGACAAGCCACGATACTTCGCTAGGGACAGCTTGCACCTGTCACCCCTGGGCTTTCGGATATTTGCAAAGGTTCTTGCTACCCCCATAGTGCCTTTTTTAGGCAAGGCTCAAAAGACAAACCCACCTCCATAGGTATCACAAGGGATAAGAAACTAAGAGTAATGTTACTCAACGCCAGAAGTCTAAACCTCAAGATGCACACACTCAAAACTCTCCTTAGCATGGAGAACATCGATATCTGTGCAGTAACAGAAACCTGGTTCAAGGCTCCCGAGAGCACCCCAGCACTACCAGGTTATACCTCATACCATGTTTTTTGGCCCCAAAACTTGGACCGAACCACAAAAGGAGGGGGAGTATCAATATTCGTCAAAGATACCCACACCTCCAGGTTGGTGGCACAGCACGAAGCATCAGAGACTATCCATGTGCAACTAACAGTGGATAAAAGTGCCTTCCAGTTTATAGCCTGCTACAGACCACCCTCCCAAACCCAGGAAACCCACTCGGCCTTCCTGAGAACACTGGAAAATATGAAGGTCTCTCCAAACACCATTATATTGGGCGACTTCAACTACCCAAACATAGACAGGGAGCATTACTCTTGCTCCAACACCCTAGCCCAAAGGTTCCTAGAATTTATAAACTCAAATGCTATGGAACAACTTGTTACCACTCCCACAAGAGGGGAAAACATTCTGGACCTGATCATCACCAACATGGGGACTCTATGCTCCAGACCAGAAGTGCATCCCTCACTGGTAAGACCAGACCATAAACTAATCTCACTGGATATTCACATCCAGACCCCACCCCCTGCCCAGAAAACCACAGTGAAAAACTTCTCTAAAGCAAATTTCACACTCCTCAAAACTGAGGTGGAATCCTTCAAAGCCCCCGGGCCTGTGGAAAATACGGCCCAGACCGCAGAATCCTATATAAACACATTCTATGAACACCTTCAGGAATGCATGGATCATGCAATCCCAAAGAAAACCAAGACCCAATCCTCCAAAGGCAGACGTCCTTGTCTGGTGGACCCCAGCCATAAACAAACTATACAATAGAAGGAGGAAGCTACTACATGATAGAGCAAAATCCCAAAAAGGGAAGGCATCTCTGATCAGTATTAGCAAAAAACTATGGGCACTCATAAAATCGTCTAAGGCCAGCTTCGAGAGAAAAATTGTACAGGACACTAACGATAATCACAAGGCTTTCTTTAGTTATGTTAGGAACCTGGGTGGGAATTCCCAGATATGCTCAGAATTAGTCCAAAATGACAAAAAATACACCGAACACACAGAAATTGCCACCATCCTAGCTGACAGGTTCAGCGCAAACTTCTCCCCCCCTCCCCACCAAAAGGGAAAATATCTATCCCAGCAGAGTGCTGCCCCCCTGACATCTCAGATGCTCAAGTAAGAGCCACCCTCTCCAAAGCAAAAAACACAGAATCAATGGGACCAGACGGTGTCCCAGGGTGCGTCCTACATGAACTCCAAGAAGAGCTAAACCCAAACATAAAACTACTGTTCAATCTCAGCCTTACTATAGGATATGTACCCAAAGAGTGGCGTACAGCAACAGTGGTCCCTCTCCACAAAGGTGGTGCCTCAATGGATCCTAGAAACTATCGCCCCATAATCATGACTAGCTTGGTCTGCAAAACTATGGAAAGGATCATCATGGACCTCATAAATAAAGATATTGGGAACCTACAGACACTGGATCCTACCCAGTTCGGCTTTGTTAAGGGCAGATCCTGCCTCTTAAACCTGGTCGATTTCTTTAAAACAGTCACCAAGGCCATTGACGAGGAGAAGGTGGTCCACACAGCCTACCTGGACCTTGCAAAAGCCTTCGATACAATACCCCACTCGGGCATTATAGATAAGCTCACCAGCTTAAATATAAACTCCTATGTCACTAGGTGGGTTGCAAACTGGCTCAAGGACAGAACCCACATGGTTAGAATTGCTGGAGCCATGTCAGACTCCAAATCAGTTACAAGTGGCATCCCACAAGGCTCAGTCTTGGGACCTCTCTTTTTCGGGATATATTTCTCAGAGGTACAGGCCAACACGGAAGGACTGTGGATGACCAAGTTCACAAATGACTGCAAACTGGGTGCCATAATCGACTCTCCAGCTGACACAAGCATCCTCCAAAAGGGTCTCATAGAAACAGACAACTGGTGCCAGAGCCATGGCCTCAAGCTAAATGCTAAAGCAAAAACAAAGTGCCCACAAATTACCACATAGGTGGTAATCCATTAAGTACAGAAGAAGTAATTAGGGACCTGGGGACCCAAGTTGATAGCAATCTCTCATTTGACAACCACGTGGCCAAAGTGGTTAGAAAAACATTTTATATAGCCCACCCAATCATGAAGGGATTCACATCTAGAACAGGGGAGGTCATCATGCCTCTTTACTCATCCCTCATCAGGCCCATAATTGAGTACAATGCCCCTTTTGGGATGTACCTTACCAGACACCTGCAGCAACTGGAAAGACCCCAAAAGTACCTCCCCAAGAGGATCAAAGGGCTCAAACAGATGCCATATGCTGCCCGGTTAAAGAAACTCCAGCTCTACTCAATGGCATACCGCCTGCTCAGAGGCCATCTGTGCCTGACGTATAAAGCCATGTCCAACCCGGAATTAATGGACATGCTGCACCTCAGAAAATCCAAATCCCATGGAGCCACGAGCTCGAGAGACTTGAACCTCAGCACTGAAATAAATAGGACATGCTGGAGGGACAGATTCATAACGCAGAGGCTCCCTTCACTCTGGAATAAAATTTCAGTCCAGGTTAAGCAGAGTTCCTCATTGACTCTCTTCAAGAGGAATCTTAATGAGTGGATGGGAGATCGTAGGTTTACCCCGGGTATCACTTCTGTGTCACTGTTAGACAGAGGCACAGTATACTAACCTCAAAAAAGGGCATAGCAAAATTAATTTAAAATGGGTGGCGAAAGCCAAACACACACTGGCTAGGCTTATAAATGCCCTAGGGCAGATAGCCTAATATATATATATATATATATATATATATATATATATATATATATATATATATATATATATATACACACACACACACCTTAGTTTATTGGTAATATATCTATATGTTGTTGTACACATATATGGATCTCCCTACATATCTCGCTCTCTCTCTATGTATGTTTCTATTCAGATGTAGATATATTTATAGATACCAATCCTTCCTAATTGCACACTTGTCTCTTCCCCATTTTAAACAGGCTGTAAAGAAGGGTATATTTGAGAAAACATCCTCAAACAATACAGCTGAGATGAAGTACTAGTAAATTGCATAGGCTTTGGTATGCAGGGTCTTGAGTTCAAGACCTGCAGGGTCTGTTTATTTTGCTGCTAGGCAGAATAAGGACTGTTAGATACAGAGTGGTTAAAGCAGTTTTGAGCAGGTTTGAGCATGTTTGCATGGGTTTGTGTGACGGTAAGAGGTGCTAACGTACAGTAGACGAATAGGCACTTACATCATGTAGGCTTCGCTTACCAGTGCACAAATATGCTTAGCATTTACATTTAAGCAATTCTTAAACCTGTTAAGCATAGCTCAGCCCTGGGAACCAGTGATCACATTCCAGTCTGATAAAATAGCAGGGTAATGACATCTTTAATAAGTGCATTTAATTCCCTGTACATAACATGCTTCTATGTGCTGTCATTACAGTAGCAAGGGTTGTGAGTATACTGTATGGGATACCTGAGTATACATGGGTGGTACCACAATCTTTTCTGTTTGAATTTGTTTCATACATGGGTAGTATCCCAGGTTATATGCAGTCACACTTGCATGTTACACCAGCTACAGTGCACTGGCTGGCAGAAATAGTTTTATGTTAGTACTTTTAATTGTGCTTTTTCAAGTAAGAGTAGATTTCAGATTGTGGTACTGGAACCATACACCCCTGCATGCAAAGCTAGACTCTGAGCACTGAGTATCTTGTTCTTGGTGTGTGAGCTGTATGTTTATATGTATCTCCTACTGGATATTGATCTGATATGTTGATATGAGAACAACAGGAATCCAGGGTGTAAGTGAGGTGAACGCCAATGAGGTCGGAAACGACAGCTTTTTACACCATCAAAATACAAAAGGTACTGACAAGTCATTTGAAGCAATGAGGTTGGGGGCAAGACCAAAAGAAGCAGTTACTAAGTGCAAACATGCAGAGACTGGATGTAATGGTACTAAAAGTAGCATGAATGAAGAACGCCATAAGGGTATAAATCAGAGACATGTGAGTAATAGTTCGAACCACATGGTTCAAAAACAAACTCTTGGACATATAAAAGACTTTGATTATTTATTATCAAAACAATATGTTTTTTCAGATGATGCTATGTGTGATAAAAGACACAAGAATAGGAATGATGAGCTGAATATGTATGATGGTACAGTAAAGGATATGATTTACAAGTTTGAAGCAAAAGTGTTTGACATAAAGACATTGCAGCTAGAAAATGGATATCTGTCTGAATGTTTGACTAAGAAAATGATACCTAAGGGTCTTAGAATTTACAAATTTCCTTTTGGGCTAGATTATGATGACATCTTAATAGCAGAATTCAAAGAAATGTTTGACAGATATGGTATGGAACTATTAGGGAAAATAATAAAATATAATGACAAAAAGCTTAGCAAATTGATAGGTGAAGCAGAAATTTTGGATGGAAAAATTAAAAATGACCTTCTTTTCACTGAATATGAAGGGGGTTATTATTGGAAACTAGATAGTGTAGATTTTAAATGTAATAAAATATTTGAAATCAAATGTAAGAAAATGAAGGAAAATAGGGCATATGTTATTAAGAGAGATAGATTAGGGAAAATTAACAGAAATAATCAGAATAAGAACTTTAATGGGCAAAGAAAAATGCATAGAATAGAACCAAATAGGAATTATTACAACAAAGAACAAATTAATAAAAATACAAGTGAATTTCCAACTTTTCAGTACCAACAAGAATGGGATGTGGGGCTGGAGCAAGAAAGAGAACAATGGACAACAGGATGGAACAGAAGGAACTGGAACAGGAATTAAGGGAGAATGAACAGATATTAGAAAATGGAGTTGTAAATACTATGAATGGATATCACATTTACAACTATGCAGGGATAGAATTAACACGTGAACACTTTGAATTATGTATGAAAGGGTTAAAATTCATCCCAACAAAGTTTTTTGATTATACTAATACTATTATAGAATTAAAACTGTTCCTGAGAAAGTTAAATTTGGCCTACATGTTTCATGACAGAACTCAATTTGAAAGAAGGAGAAAAAATATTAATTTGGAACCTAGCAACAAAAGTGTGTACAATCTACCTTTAGACCCGACCTTAAATGTCTTAGAAAAAGCAATTATGGAGGACATTTATAAATTAAAAAGTAAGGAGAAGCCCACTTTGATAAATAGAAATTTGACTTACAAACAAAATGAAGTCCTGCAAAATCTTAAGAAAGATAAAACTATGAGTTATGCGACCAGATAAAGGAGGAGGGATGGTTTTCTTTGACACACTGGAATATTCCCAAAAAATCTTTGAAATGTTGAATGACCCAGACACATATCAACCAGCATCCCTTAATGAGATAAATATTAGTAACAAAAGAATAGACTACTACTTGGAAGATTACCTCTTAGAGGAAAGAATAACAAGAGAAACTTATAAATATTTAAAAGTTGTAAATCCAAAAGTAGCCACAATATCTGGGATACCAAAGACCCATAAAAATCTGGAAAATTTAAGTTTTAGACCAGTTGTGGATGGATGAGGGTCAAAAACATACCCTTTTGGAGCAACTATAGATAAGTGGCTGAAACAACAGGTTTTTAATAGTGATCACATAATTAAAGATTCATGGGACTTTCTGGGAAGAATTAAGGAATAAATGTGGGACAAGGATGTAATATTCGTAACGATAGATGTAGTGGAATTATTTACATCCATTCCTAAACAGGAGGGATTAAACATGTTTAGAGATTGTTTACATAAGAATACAACATTGGACATAGATAAACAAAATTTAATAATGGAATTTATGGAAATTGTCTTAGATTTTAACTATATTTTTTTGATGGAGAATACTACAAGCAACATAGAGGTGTTGCAATGGGTGCTTCTTGCGCCCCAGTATTTGCAAACTTGGTGCTGTTACACTGGGAGCAAAATCATGTGTTTAACAGTGATTTTTTCCAATACATGAGACTTTATGTTAGATATTTGGATGATATATTTATTTTATGGAAGGGCCCTGAAAGTATCATTAAGGATCTGGTAGAGTACCTCAATAACAGCACAAGATTTTTAAAGTTCACATATGTATACAGCACAAAAGGAATAAACTACTTGGATTCATATATAGACAAGGACACAAGTGGTTTTAAATCTAAGATATATAGAAAACCATCCTTCAGCAACTCTTACTTGCAATATTCCAGTGATCACCTGGTTAGACAAAAGCATAGTATTGTTAAGGGACAATTAATTAGGGTGGCACGGATGACGTCAAAAAAGGAAGACTTACAAGAAGAATTAAGAAAAGTAGCTCAAATGTTCCAAGAGAGAGGGTACCCGGTAAAAATAATAAATGAATATGTGGAATATATTCAAGGAGAATGGGGTAAAAAATATAAGCCACTTCTAGGTAATAATTATGCTTTGAGAGAAGAAAGTGGAATAAATAACATAGAAAATAATAATAATAACTATGAAAGAGCTATGATAGTGCCATTTGGAGGTTATGCAAGGGAGGTAGAGAAAATTATAACAAAGAACTGGGCTATTTTGAGGAATAACCCCAAGTTGTGGAATATAGGGGGTAATAAACCTAATTTTATATACAAATTTGGTGCAAACTTTAAAAAGAATTTTGAAATGCATAGTAAGTTGAATTATAGACACGGGACTATAAAATGTGGCAATTGCCCACAATGTAAGTATATATGTACAGAACAAAATATAAAAATTAACAATTATTTACAAAATGTGGTGAAACCAGAAAGAGGGAATTGTCAAACCACTGGTGTTATCTATCTGGCTATGTGTGAATCCTGCCCTAGTTTCTACATAGGCAAAACTGAGAGAAAGCTGAAAGACAGAATATATGAACACACATACCAGATAAACACACACAACTCCAATAATGCCCTATATAGGCATATTAGTAGCTCTCAGGGCTGTAAAGATTTTAGATTTACAATTTTAGAAAAAGTATCAAAAAATCCAAGTGGTGGGGACTACAGAACATATATAGAAGAAAGAGAAACTAAATGGCAAATAAGATTACAAGCAAGCCTACCCCCGGGTCTAAATGAAATCATTACCATAAAGCCTATATTAAATAAAAAGTGGAAATTACAAAATGAAAGTGGATGTTTTATGGGAACATATGGAATTAACAATAATGCAATTGTATTTTTATAAGTTTTTACAAGTTTTTATTCAAGTGTGTATATTTATATGTTTTTTAACATGGTTTTAATGCACTTTGCACTTTAAATTTACCTATCAATTTAGCAATTTGTGACATCATGATGTAATTTAAGTATTTATAGGGGGAAATGGGTATGGATGTAGATTCTGATGAAATCCCTGTTAATAGGGAAGAAAGCGCTCAGTCATGTATAATTTTCTAATAAAGATCCTTAAGGATCCCTGCCGTTGCAGTGTTAATTTTTGGTTTTATTTAGTGGACTTGACACTGTTTGGCTCTTTTGTAAGTTTTTGATTTCTATCTTGTCACCCTGGTTGCTGGTAGCAGGGACCAGTAGCTGTGACAGCATGACACTTTTGAACATTTTTTGGGGGAGACCACTTGGTGTATGTACTTATCTTGCTGTAATTTGCAGCCTTGGGTTTGGACTGTGGGTGCTGGCCACAGTATTACTACTAGCTTCTTATAGCTACTTTATACCTTCTTTCACCTGTAAGATCTGTGGAGGGAATTTATGTTGACACTACCTGACTGTTTCTACACATATTCACAAAATGCTACTTGAAATTATAAATACAGCTTACTACCACTCCTGAGATTCATACAGTGGCTGTTTCTGCTAAAAATGCAACATGTGTGTATTTCATCAGAACAAGCTATTGAGAAACTGCTGTCACTTCCTTGAATGTTTTCTTTCTAATTCTCTCTTGGTTGTGCAATCTGACCTTGTGATTACAACATTCTTTTATATATTTTCCTATACATACCTTTTGACATAGCACAGTGTGGAAAACAGTGGTTAACACAACATTACTATTCTGATATCAGATCTTGGTGTATGAAACTTTTCAAGTCATACAATACCAGAGTAAACACAACCAGTCTGGGGTTGTCACTTTTATTAACATGTAATTACACTTTTATTGATATGTGACCTGTATGTCATTATTACTTTCCTACTGGTATCTTCATTCACTAAACATCATATGCTTTTTTAAATACTGCAAGGTGACATTCTACTAAGTTTTATTTATTTGCCCTACATAATACCAGCTAGATTGTTACTTACCAACCTCGCAACACAGCCTTTGCAGCCTGCTGGTGTGGGCTTTCAAGTTCACAGCCCTCTCATCTGCAGCTGTACAGGAGATAAGGAAAAACATTTATGCATCCCTATCCATCACATACACAGGCTGGACTTTGGAGAACACTTATTTTGACTAATACTTACACATGGCTGGAGCATTCTCCACCCAGGCATCTTGGACCACTGGTCCAAAAGGTCCCTCTTCCTCCTCTTCAAGTCGGCAAAGTGGTGATAACCTGCTCACCAGTCTGAAGGATGCCAGTGGCAGTGGTGAGATCTCAGGCAAGTTGGTCCCAGGCCTCCACATTGTATTGGGAGCCTTGGTACTGGTTCTGCAGAAGTTGCCCTTCATGGTCTTTAATGAGGAGTCCAAGCATGACCATGGACTCCTGAATGCCCCAGCACTGTGCCTGAAAGTGCACACCTTCACCAACACCTCCCATAGTGCCTACAGTGGGGAGCTACAACTGGTTATGAGCTGTATTCCTGCCTGCATGGTTTAAATTAGGCTAATTTCCCACCCTTTACTGTGATTGGACAGTTTTGAAACTACTGAGCTAAGCTAAGCACTGGGCAAACCTGCTTAGCTAAGATAACTATTGCTTAAGAGGGTAGATGCTTAGCTCTACCTATCAGTGCGCAAATCCACTTAGCCATGCTACATCTTCCTTAAACTTCAAGTTTCATTGACACCTCACATTTAGGGCTGCTATACTATGCAGGTTAGCATATACATAATAATATTCACTACCTATTTATGAAAAAATATTTTAGTTGTGTTTCATGTAAGAAAATACATGGAGTGTTGTGGGGCTTGAACTGTGACTGATCACATGGTAGGTGAACACTCTAACCACTACACTATTCTAGTCTTACTGCTAGCACTGTGTATATTTCTATTTAGCTTCTTTTGATGTTTAAACTCTGCTATGCATAGCTACGCGATGGACAAACCTGTGCAGCTACACTTAAACTTTATTGTACACAGGAAAAAAAATACGGACTATATTTTAAATATTGCTATTTGACACTTAGAACACTGGTGGAATGATGGGCTTTGGATTAGCATGTGTTTTCTGAAGATGTATAGTCTTAAACTCAAATATTTGTCATTATTTAATGACTTCAATTCACAGCTATTTGCCAGACAGGTGCAGATTTTAGGGGAACACACCAAAAATATAAAGCAGTAATCTGGACATTCTGCAAAGATCTGGATAGTTGAGAAGTATGGCTGTCTGTTATTTTCTCCACAGACACTAAAGTGTCCATGGAGACTTTCATTCATTTTGAATTGCAAAATGGCAATTCTAGAGTGCAGGGGGCATGTGTATTGTGAGAGCACTTCTCTTGGACATGCCCCCTGCACTTGCACACAGAACCGTGTCCATTTTAGAGCACAGCAGTGCGCCTTCATGCATATGCATGGCACGCTGCCGTGCTGTGTGGGAACTGTCCCTTCTGTGCAAGAATTAGCTATTCTTGCATGGAAGTTTGCTGAATCCCGATGTCAAGTGTTTTAAGTGTGTCTCTTTTAAACAGAATTGATAGCCATCCCTCTCATACAGTTCATGGATAACATCATCCATTGATCTTTCAAATCAGACTCCTCCTCCATCAACTTATCTGAGGGAATCTTATCTATGCATAATTCCCTGTGTGCTAATGGTAGTTACATGTATTTTAGTAGCAGTTTACAATTATATTATACATTCAGTTCTTTTGAGCTTCTCAAACGGTTTAGTTATTTGTGGAAAGCCATTCAGAATAGAATCCACATTCCACAAATCAACCCTTTCAAGATGATTATAACATTGTTGGATTTGAACTTCAAAATTAATTTTACAAAGCTAATTGCTGCACTCAGAAAAATTAAAAACCCTTTAGTTAAGCCATTATCACCCATATTATAATAAAAAAACTAATCAAACATTTATCACACGGAAAGAAAGCAAAGACTTCAATAAATTACTTTATTTACTATTATCAAGGTATTTACTATTGTGTTTTTTTTTTGCGCTAAATACATAATAGAGGTACTGACCATTATTAAGTGCAAGCAAACTGTGTTATGATTAATTCTTGGAGTAGTGCCCTACTAAGCCTGAAAATCAGCAGGCTTAGCTGATTTAATAGCTATGAATATATATCCTTCTCAACAAAGTGATATCACTTTCCTGAAATATTTGGGTGTACTATATTTTTGCATTTTTCATACCATCTACACTTATTAGAATTAGATATATTTATTCTCCTTTTTAAGCTGTTTGTGGTTCCAGAAATTGAAATGAACTACATTGGTATCAAAGAGTATACCAGAGAAATCAAAAATTGTGGAGTTGCCGTCATGGGCTAGAGAGACAGATGAGAGGCTAGATATTGCAAGAGTATCATGCCTGTGACCAAGAGAGGCAGAGAGAGAGAGTGAGGGAGACCAATATAGAGAGGAGTGTAAACAGCTACAGACCACATGACCATGTCATCATCATCAACCATTTTGTTTTATAATTTTGTATTTTAATTACCTCAGAATGTATTTTTCAACAGCATTAAAAACATACTTCACGTACCTATGACTAGCCCAGATGAAAAGTGCTATTTTTAAAACAAGAATATGTGCACATCTTTGTTTTTGTATTTTAAGTAGGTGATGGGGAACATGTTCTCAGTATTGCTTATGAGCTTACTCACTCTGTAGCTATTAGGAAGCCAAGTCATTGATGCATACATAATTAGATATTCAGTAAGCAAGCAGAGAGGAAGGAATTTTCTTGCTAGGGAATTTTGACAATTATGTTACTAAAACAGGATATAAGTTCCTCTTAGTTTGCCATCAAATGTTGGACTGTGACAAAAATATGAAGAGATAGATAAGTCTTTGAAAATGTTGCATAGTGCAAAAATATTACAACTGTTGTGGTTTATTTTGATTTTATGCTAATTTTAAAATGTTTCTCATCTTAGTATATGCTTCATTACTCATTTCAAGCAACAGCCAATATGAGAAAGATAAGGAGGAGGAAGAAGATGATAAACACTTACACAAATAAAATAATGTAATGACTGCATGATTTGGAACTCCTCATAAAAAGTATTGTTCTAAACATCTCATGGACTTATTAGACTTTATAGAAAGGTCTGCTACTATTAGTTGTGCCTAAAGGTACTGGCTAGTCTGGTCCAGTAGCTTTTTAGTGAAAATCAGTCTGTCAGTTCTTGCATGAGGAGTGCTTGAAGCTTTGTCCATAATGTAGAAAACAAATTAAATCATTAGTTAAATGAATCAGATTTGAAGGAAGTTCTGTCAACATCATCATCACCACCACCACCACCACCACCTTCATTATTGCAATTACTTATAGTGCAGAAAATCTCTTTGTGGATGCTGTTTTCATTGTAAAAGTATATAAATGTGGATGCTGTTTCCATTGTAAAAGTATATAAATATGTAGCTTTAAAGTGTGATTTGTTCATTTTTGAGCCAATCAGCCTGTCTATAATTTTGTTGAGTTATACCCCCTTCTTTGCCATAGAAACATACCAAAAACTATCTCAGAATATGTATTTCTGCAAAAGCAACTGAGACAAGTAGCATCACTCTCATAATAATAATAATCACATTAAACAAAATGGGTCTTCATATGTAATGTTAGCTATAATGCCTTCTCTGTAATTGCTGATTAATTTAAAGTAGGCACTACTAACAAATGACATCCATGTGAATATCTCCCGATGTATCCCAGTCTCCATAAATCCCAAAGTGGCATATCCTTATGCATCACAATAGAACAAGTTGTCTTTATCTGTTGAAAAATGAAATGAAAGCAAAGGAAATGTCAGAACAAAAAGCAGCAACAGCAAATCATGCAATATCACATAAAAGTGACTTCTCAACATGACATCTTTAAATAAACTTTTTGACAGGCCAGGGCAAAACACCATTTTTATTTTATTCTGTTGTTTCAGCACAATTGTTACGACCTTTAACATTGCATATGATGTTGTGACAGCAAATTTACAAGATTAACAGTTTCCTAATGAAATGTATGATTATAAAGAATGGCTTCAACATTCTAAAGTACTGATGTCAAATTTTGTTCTTACTAATGTTTTGCTTTATCAAGATGGTTTGAGCTAAAGTTTTTTTAAATTTTTTTATAGAGTATCACTTCCTAGTGGTAAATAATAGTACTACAATGGCTCATAGTTACAGCAATATTTTATTTGCACAATTAAGACTAGATATTCCTGAAAATAAATTATTCTTAATTTACACATACAAAAGACATTCTGTCAATGCATAAAGGATCTTCTTTTTTCTTTAGTTTACAAGGAAAATGATAAGCAATGCTTCCTCCACTGAGTTTATATCTCCAGAAATTATCATCCTGAATTTCATAACTATATCTTATGTAGGGTCTATATTATATCCTTGAAGAGGCATTCAATGGAATGCCTCTTCATCGACCCTAAAACCGTGAACTTTGAAAATACCGAACGTCCACGCCCTACAAATACCAACACATAATCACAAACATTACAAAATGGGGGGCTTTGCCTCCCACCCCCTCTAAATAAATATACCAACTCCAAGATTGCACTACAGTAGGGAAAACGGCAAACTGATGACGATGGCCAAGAGATTTCTTTCCCAGGGAAAGAAATCACTGATGTGGCCATTCGTTGTTTTCACAGTTCGCAGTTTAAGGGTTGATGAAGAGGCATTTGATGGACTGCCTCTTCGAGGAAATAATATAGACCCCTTATGTATACAGTCCCTAATTCTCTGTTTATTAATATATTCATTATTGCAATGATTGTGGCTTTCCATAAAATCATACAATTTTTTTTTACTTTGGTTTTAACCATACATTTTGCAAAATTTTCCTTAGGTATGCAATGGGGTGTAAGCTTAAGGATTTGTCTTTCTTCAAGTACTTACCAAATATTACAGCCCTTATATTATTTATGTATTTTGAATTTAGTATACAAAACTATTTTTCCCCATTTCCTTGATGATATCAAAAAATAAATGCCAGTCAAACTTTAACTATAAACTAATTTCTCTGATGAAATATTCTAGGACTTGTGCACCAGGCAAACCCTGTTTATTTATCAAAGTTCATTCCTAAGATAAAGTTCTGTGAATGAACTGAGCAGACTTATGGTATTTTCTAGTGTCTTGTTGACTGTTTTAAACATTTATTAAAAAGAAAGCCACCAAATACCACCAAGTTTCCAGTCCACGGATAAATATATAAAAACAGATAATCACCAAAAATATGTAGACTGAAAAACAGCTGGGGATTCATACTTTATTGAATTATTATTATTAATTCATTTTATGAAACTATCAAACAAAGCTGATGAACTGAAAGGCCAGTTTGAAATATTTATTTTACTCTACTAAACCATTTTATTTCTTTATGTGTATTTTTTCCTAGGACAATTGCAAACAGCATTTTGAGGTCTTATTTATACTGTTAGGCATTCCTTTTTAAGAACAGCATATTAAAATTTCATTATTTCTCATTTCTTCCATTTTTTAGACCTTTAATCTTTACTATCTTCTTGATTAGCTCATAGCTGTATTATTCTTCCCAACCATAAAACGTCAGTGTGTCACTGTGTCTTAAAATATATCTGGTTATTTTCTGACTTCATTGCCCAGACTTCTCTTTCGTCTTTTTATATCTAGGTTATTATGTTTCAAAAGACATGTTAATTACACTTTCAAAAAAGGTCATTTGTTTTTTTTTCAGTTATATTGACTATTTGATTATTGTTTACAAATTTGACATAAGAATTTATATCACATCTTTGCCTTCCATTTCATCCCCCACATTAACTTTTTCCTACTCTTATTTGCTCTTCTAGTCTGTCTTTATTCACATTTTATTCTTATTCATTCCTTTAGGGCCTGTTTGATAATTATCATGGTTGTCAAACTTTGTCTGGTCACTTAGGTGAAACCTGTGTTATGTCATATACCATTGGGAACTATGTGTACTACATAGGGCAGTCTCATGTATACTGTCCATGTCTATAAACTGTGCTTATACCGGGTGGCATACTAAACATATGCACATAATTAATTTATGCAATTGCACATGTTGTATATAAATCAGATGGCACATTTTAAGGTCTTTTAGTTTTCGCTATGTAATGAAAGCATGTCGCTAAATCACTAATCATTGTGGTATGCTAGTATATACAATTTTATCTGATGATCTCAGGTTTCTGCACATGAAAAGTGCAAACCTATCTGATAATAATAATAATAATTATTATTATCATTGAATAATTGGTAATGATAGTAATTTTGATACTTCTTAGCTATTTTGAAATAAAACACAAATTGACTCAAGGGATTATTTTGATAGAGCTGGGTGGTGCCAAGATTTCTTTGAGATTTTGATTTTTAACCACACACCACTTCAGTCCTTTGTTTGGTTTCCTTACTTGTGCTGAAGATGACAAATGTCTATCCTTTCAGACACCAGAACTAAATTTTTTGATCCTAAAAGTATTGTTTAGTAATAATAGGATACTGGTCACTGGAAGTGGGTAGGTGGATGGACAGTAGTATCACGCTTGCTGTCTGGTATATTATAGACCAAATAGTCCAGTCAGAAGCTGTTTTTGATTTGGAAGTTGGATTTGGTCAGTTCAGTGACCAGCATGTGGTTGACTTTATCAAGTAAATTACAGTTTGATGCACCAGCATCACACAGAAGGTTCATACTGAGTTCTCCTACTATAGTGATGTTGTACCTGTCAAATATTCTCAAGAAAGATTTCAAAGACAGACAGGCTGGAGAAGCAGAAGGATATAGGCAACCTTCCAGACAAAGATATGAAAGTTTCTCTTTTGGTGATATTGACAACTGACACTCTGGGGTCATACACATCAGTACAAGGTGAAGAGCACAGGGTCTTACATTGGAGACTGTTATTAAGTAACAATATCATTGTGCTTCTAGCTCTTTAATGGCCCTGCCCCTTCTAACAAATTAGTAATAACAGAACAGATTGCATTAGAAAGGGTACCAATTTCAGTCATATGAAAGTGACCGTGACTGAATCAGGCTTGTGTGTACTGATGCAAGCATCAGACAGATTGAAAAGTTGGCCACACTGAATAACCCAGTTCTGTACTAATGGAGGAAGCTTTTAAGGGAACTGAATTGAGCTCAGTTTCACATAACATAAATGTTAAGAGTTGTTGTCTAAAGAAGATGAATTTATAAAGCAGTAGTTAAAAAGGCAAAACTGTATTCTAGCATGTGAGGCATAATTTCCAGTATTTAAATAAGAGAAGTAAGAACAAGTGAGATGAGTCCTTGAAGTCACCTATTTTAAATGAGGATTCCACCAAAGGGTCAAAGGGTCAATAGAATCTGCATAGAAAGATGTTATGCTTACACAGTCCTTTATGAATATTGTAATATTTATTTTCTCTTTGTAGCTTAGGAACTTTTAAACTCTAGTTTCAATAAGAAAAAAAAAACACTCATTAATACAAATAAGGTAGGGATAACAGAAGAATTGAAGTACCTACTCTGGAGGCAAAGGAACAAGATGAGGCAGTGTCTTCTAAAATGTAGATGCAGGGACATTTAAGACTACAGCATATTTGAAAGTGATGGCTGAAAAGCATGAATAAATAATGGGCAGAGAGCACACAATTGCTATATATGTCTTTCTACATTACTCTGTCATGCTTAACAACCTGTAAATATCCCATGGCAGAACAACAAACAAAAAAAAAATGAACTTCAAGACCAGACAGGACTGCAGAGCCAAAACTTTAATAATCCAATACAATAGCACACAGAAGTAACACAATATCACCACAAAATCTCAATGTTAAGTGCTTTCACCTGGAATCACCAGGCTTCATCAGAACAAATTGTAAAAGTGACTGTAATCTTTAAATATCAATGTCTATTAACCCATCTACAATTAAGCAATCAGCAAAAAAAATCTTCAGAATTTAAAGGACCCTATAATGATTCTTTCATAAAAATTACATTCATTTAAAAACTTGGAATCATAAATATTACTAGTGTCATATCTATTGTTATACACTGTCATAAACACTAGTGCTTAATGTATCATTAAAAAACAATATTGTTTAAAAAACTGATGAAGTTTAAAACTAAAACTTGACCATCAGCATTCACATAAATAATCAAGAATTAAAATAAGAATAAAAGAGTTGTGCATAGTGTCTCATATTAGCTTTGCTGCTCTAAGTTTCAATACACTGTTGATACTAATTTGGTCATTTAAACCCAGGGTCCTTCCTGAGTCTAACTTGAGCTGCCAGAAGAGCTCCTTATACTCAAGCTTGGCCTCCTAGCAGCCTCCATGGGGATCAGTGGTCACCTGTTCTAGTACAAAAAAATGTGGGTTTCATGTTGATGCATAATTTAGAATGCTTGTATAGGGCATTAGATTCCGTATCCCTAGACACATCATACATGTGTTTGTAAACTCTCTTCCTTAAATTCCTCTCCATTTTTCGAACATAAAAACTGCAAAAGGTCTCACATATTACTAAGTACACTACCCTCTTGGAGTTGCAATTATAGAAACCAGAAGCTCTCACCCAATATTTCCTGGATGGTAAATAAAACTCATTCTTTTCCACCATGTAGCTGCATTGATTGCAAAAACCACATCCATAAGTCCCCCATCTACCACCATTACTTGACAGATTTTTAATATCTTTCATTTTAAGCAATTCCTTTAGATTGGTATCCCTTCTCCTAACAAAAGTAGGTTTTTCTGGGAGATGGTTCTTAGTTTAATCATTAAATCTCAAGATAGCCCAGTGTTGCCTGGATATATTAATTTTGTTGATATGGTAAATGAGCATGAAAGAAAATTCGCACAGAGGGATCCATGGATTGTTAGTGCCAGCCAAGATCCCGAGGGGCGTTTTGTGCAATTGGAAAGACTGATGGCTAAGGAAGTAGCTCTGTTTTTGGACACCCATCTTTTGGAGAAGTATGTGAGTTTAAATTTAACCCCAAGAGGGTTACGTATTGATTGATTGCCTGCTACAAGCTTCTCAGAAGAAGAAAATTATCTTTTTGAGGAGTGGAAGCAGGCTTCTTTGCAATGTACTTTGAATTGGCTCCGCATTTTAATTAAGTGGAATATGAGAACACACGAGAAGTTAAAAGGGGAAATATTGGACTTACAGGATGAGGTGGTAGAGGAGTCTTGTTATAGAATGCAGATTTCCAGTATCAATGAAAACATTTCTAAATTAGAAGCTGATGTTATTCAGCACAAGAGGAATAAACTTTTGCGTGATATAAAGGATTATGAGACTGGTGTTCTTTTTTCTTGGCAACGTGAGCCGGTACTTGAGCAGGTCAAAGGTTAGGAACAACAACCAAAAGCGATGGAGTGTGTTGGCGTCCTCGATGGAGCAGGAAGGTTTAAAGACTGTTTTTTTTACTCTTTCTTTGGCTTCGGAAGCCGAGGATGCTAATGAGACAATGACTACCTCAAATAATGTTTGCTCCTTTCAGGCAAATAAAATAAGCCAAGGGAGAAGTGGAAAGAAGGGAAGAAATTATTTCAAATAATGGATATTTATGTGAGTACGATGTACGGACAATGTTTGTTGTAAATTTGTCCCAGCTTAGCCTTACTAATGATATGAAGGCTGTATTGTCTAGGGGCAGTAAATTTGTGTCTACGTTTATACCTTCTTTTTGTGATTTGTACTTTGAACTTAAAGCTTTTTGTAGAAAGTTGTTATTAACTGTTTATTTTGAAAAAAAAATGCATTACGTTTTTCTGAAAATGGTGTAGAAAATAATGTTGAGATTGAAAATGAGGTAGACAATGACTTATTGGCTGTCTATTTGTATGATTATGACTTGGAGTCTCTGTATAAAGATAATGACTTGGTTAGTGAAAATTGCTGCTATACTACTGGGTATGGCAAATTGCAATTACCTATTTTAGTGACAGAAAATAAATTTGTACCCATGATTAATGCACCTGCCATTACTTTATTTCTAAAGATTGTGTATAAGGAAATTTCTATGGCTTTTAGTAGATTTTTGAAGCAAGATAAGTCTTACAACTTGAGTAAAAATGAGTGGTTAGCTATAAAAAGTTTAAAACAGTTAAAAACTGAATTTATCTTTAAATGTGCTGACAAAGGTGGGAATTGGGTTATTTTGGAGAAAAAATGTATTGTGAAATGATAGCTGATTTATTGAAATGCCAAGATGAATATAAATTTTTATCGGGGAACCCTTTGGTGAGTTATAATGGGGAATTGTTAGCGTTATTGGAAAGGGGAGAACGTTTGGGTTTTTTTTATCATAAGGATGTAAGTTACATATCAAGAAACTAGTGATCCCTATTATATATGCCCTGCCGAAGATACACAAAAACTCAAGTAATCCCCCTGGCAGGCCTATTATTTCAGGGGTGGGTTCCTATCTGAGTAATGCTGGCATTTTTTGTATTTTCATTTGAAGAAATATTTAAGTAAAGTTGTTGCACATATTTCCAATACACAGGATTTATTAAATGAATTAGCTAATATTCAATGGCAGAGTGACTATTATTGGGTGACTATTGATGTAAAATATCTGTACACTAATATTAAATTGAGATGGGGTCTGGAATCTGTTATGGATATGTTAGGTGATGGTCCTAGAACAACTTTTTTGATTAGTTTACTGGAGTTTTGTTTAACCCATAATTATTTTTCCTTCAATAACGAATTTTTTTCTGCAGTTAAAGGGTACAGCAATGGGGGCCTCTTATGCGCCCTCATATGCTATTATCTATATGGGATTTTTTGGAAAGAAATGTATTTACCCCACTACTTTTTATAAGGACAAGGTTCTGCTTTATAAGCGTTTTATTGATGACCTTATATTTATTTGTAGGGGGTGATGTTAGTGATTTCATGGATTTTTTGGGGGCTCTTAATATTAATGAGTATGGTTTAACTTTTTCTTATGAGTTAAACAGAAATGTTATTAACTTTTTGGATGTGACATTATATGGGGATGGTGAAGGTGTTGGTTTTAGACTTTACAGAAATCCAACTTCAGTTAATATGTTCCTATATGCCACTAGTTTGCATCCCGAGCATCTGTTAATTATCTGCCGTATGGTGAATTTAAAAGAATTTATGACCATACTAGTAATGAAAATGAGAGAATAATTGAAATGGAGGATGTTGAGAGGAGATTAAAAGAGAGAGGTTATAATGAAGTAAAGTTATTGATGTATAAACATGCAGTACCTGGGGATGCTACGAAGGAGTCTCAAACAATATGTATTAAAAAGGATAATCCTGACGGGAGGGTGCATAATGTTAGAGATGTGGATGTGAGTAAAAAGCTCATGTGATGAGGTTTTCTCCTTTTACTGATGAATTAATAAATATTATGAGGAAATTTTGGCATATTATTTCTGATGATGAGAGCATATGTCACCTATTCCCCAAATATGTCACATTTTCTTTTACTAAAGGAAAAAAATTGAAGGAGTTATTGAATTATAATTTTGTTGTGCAAATGAATGCTAATTTGTCTTTGGGCACTTTCCCCAGTGGTCATTGCAGTATTTGTAATAGAGTGAATAATTTATCAATAATTAATGGGAAAAGGTTTAATTCTAGATATTATTTTAACTGCAGATCGACGAGGGTGGTGTATATTTTGGGTTGTTCTTGTTCTAATACTTGGTATATAGGACTAGCTAAATGCATGGTTAGGATTCGGATCCTTGAACATCTTAGAGACATAAGAAGTAATAATGAATTCAGTCTTGTAGCGAAACATTTTCATGAAAAGCATGGGGGTTCGGATAGTGGCTCGATTTTTTTGTGTACTTGCAAAACCTTTTTTGCCTAGAGGGGTGACTATATTGGGAAGTTACCAGAGTTAGAAACTAGAATGATATTTACATTTCAAACTCTAAGGCCCTTTGGTTTAAATCAGGAAGTAGGGATTTAATGGGCTTTTTATAGTAGCTATTTAATGTGGTTACGTATTATTTATTAATTCATTTATATGATGTTTCTGTGGAAAAATGATATACATGTATATTTGTATGAATTTGTTAGATTTATTATTGTATATTTTATGATATTTAAATGAATGTATCTAAGATGCACTGTCACTTTAATGTAATTGAATTATTGGATCTTATTAAGCTGTTTGTAGAGTATAAAAAACAACTGAAATATTGTACTGTGTTCCTTGAAGGCAAATTGCCGATGTGCCAGATTGCTTTTGCTGGAATAAAAGAAGGTGCTGGTAAAATTTGTGTTTCTTTGATTATTATTGTTTGGTGGTGTGTTTTTGAGTTAGAAATTCTAGTTCTTCAAGGAATGTGTTTGTATCACTAGTCATTCTCGAGGCCCTAATGAATTGTCCTTTAATAATCCCTTTCTTCTGATAATGGGGGTGCCCGCTATCATGGTGCAGATATAAGTTAGAAATGGTACTCATCCTAAACAATTTTGATTGAAAACACTGGTTGGCATGGTCCTTGTACAATGTAACATCCAAATAATTCACCTTTGATTGGGACCAGGTGTAAGTAAATCTCAAAAATTCAGAAGAGTTATTAATCTACCTAAAAAACTCATGTAGTGATTCCTCTGACCCCTCCCAAAAAAGGCAGATGTTGCCCAGGTAATGGGTGTAAAAGGAAATAAATCTGTTCCAATCAGTCTTACTATATATTTTTTTCTCCCAGAAATATAAGATACAGTTAGCATACAGGGGAGCACAGGTGGCTCCCATGGCCACCCCCTTTGATTGCTTATAAAATTCTCCATTGAAATAAATGAAGTTGTTCTTTACTAGTGTCCATAAATTCTAGGATAAAGTTAACCATGTTACCCTTTAGATACAGTACTTCCATTAGTGCCTCCCCAAACCAGTCCAAACCAGTGTCATGTGGGATGCTGGGGAATAATTCAACCACATCAATAATGACCAACAAAACTTGGTTGTTAAAATTGTCGCTAGTGATAGTTTTGGGAAAATCCCAAGAATCCTTAGTAATGTGTGTCAGTGACTGTACAAATTCTTTAAGTTGGTAATCTATAAAAATGGCAAGGGGTTCAGTGATGGAACCTGTTCCTGCAACAATGGGTCTAAATTGAAGATTTTCTACCCTCTTGTGTGTTTTAGGTATCCCAAAGATTGTAGGAATCTTGGGATTTTCCACATGCAAATAACTGTACAGTTTCTCGTTGATGGTTCCCTGTAACAAGTGGTCAAACAGAAAGCAGTTAATTTTAGAGTAAGCAATATTAATCTCGTTTTTTGAAACCACTGTGTATTGATTCTCATCATTCAGAAGATTATACATGCCCGTCTCGTAATCAATAGAATGCATCAAAACCACTCCACCCCCACTTATCCGGTTTCATAACCCTCATATTGTTAATCCTGAGACCGTGAAGCAGGTCTTTTCAAATTCACTAAAATTACTGACCAAATCCTTCTTCCAATCCAACCTCCTAATATCTTGTTCTACCATTTCTTCAAATATTCTCAAGGATGGGTTGAGTGGGAGGGGGGGGGGGTTAAGCAAACTGTTTCTACAAAGGTCAGTTCTGTTGTATTCCTGCCCCTTAAAAATAGTTTTAAGTTTAATTGTCTAGTAAATAACTTTAAGTCCACCAGTGTTTTTACCAAAGCCCCGAGGCAAGTGGGAATAAACTGAAATCCTTTGGTAAACAGCTGAAAATGCTCTTTATTTAATTTTATATCCATGAAGCTAAAAATATTAAAATTACCCCACATACATTTTCTACCCTCACATGTCACCACAATATTGCTATTTTAATTTAACAGCCCATCTGTATGAATGGGCTGTGAAATATCTCCTTCTTGTGTCTCAGACTGTCTGAAAGAAAATAAATAGGAAATGGTGTATTTAATTTGAGTTGTAATTCCAACCTTTCCCTCCGAACAGCAAACCCAGATGATGCCTGCTTCCCCAACTCTTCCTTACAACACTGCTGATCTTCCTCATCATTCCCTATGACCTTATATTGATGCCCTTCTTCATGTAAATCCCTTGTCTTTCTACATCACTCTGTCATACTTAGCAACCTATTAGCTGGCACCACCCCATCCCTCTGTCCTTGGCATGTGTTTCTGTGTTGCTGACAACGTACATGCTTCCCACATATAGTAATGCTTGTAGCCCTCCCATCTGCTTCTTGCATAGCATAGCATGGTAACAATGCCAAGGCACCTTCTAAGTGAACTTTGTTTATTCCTGCTACGCTCTATGTCTTTCTTCTTCTGAATGATGCGTGAGAAAACTAGCCCCCCTTCTCCTTCTGTGACACTACTTCCCCCTTCCATGTCACTTTAAAAGCACAGTTATTAAGGTGTAATATTCCAGCATGTTGAGAACCTAAGATAAGTCTATCCTTGACAAACAGCTGGCATCTGTCTGACAGGCTTTCCCTATTCCTCCTACCAGCCACAAGCCCTCCATTCCTATCTACTACCACTGCCAGTCATTATATTACATTCTTATTTGCTACTACTGTCAGTCATTATATTACATTCCTGTCTACTACCACTGCCAGCCATTATATTACATTCCTATCTACTACCACTGCCAGTCATTATATTACATTCCTATCTACTACCACTGCCAGTCATTATATTGCCTTAACCTCCTCTTCCTGAAAGCACTGGTTGAATAAGTAATACTTCTAAAAATGGTACCTCTACCTCTCTATCCTGACATCTCTCTGCCACCTACTTAGCACTGCTTACTGCTGTCTACCACCTTGTGCCTACATAAAACACAAACTACATACACCAGTCACCCTGGGTAACCACTTTGGTTAACTCTCCCATTTCTCGTTCAGTTTAAGCCTGGTGACTAGTTTTATTGTAAGCTGCTCTTATCTTCTTTGGCAAAACTCATATTCCATTCCGTGATGTGAGTTGCAATAATTAAAATCACTTCCACTCACATCAAACTGGCATTCATATTCTTTACTTTCTGCCCAATGTTATTATCCCTCCTGTCTGCAAACTTCTCCCCCACTTGTACACCACAGCCGTCTCCACTTGTTGCATCTATTCTGGTGCCACACCTGGTCATTGTCTTGTCCCTTCTGTGCTCTCACAACAAACCCTATTTTGCAGTCCAGATTCTTTGTCGTCTTCTCCACACAGTTCTCTATTCTTACTCTTCCTGCTATTTCTACATTTCCTTCATCTGAACTTCCCCCAGTTGAACACCATCATCCCTTTCTTTTTTACCATTAGTGAGCTTCTCTTCCCTATTCTGTTTGTTTCTATCCGAGATCCATTATGTCTGATAGAGTCATCCAGGTTCACATCACAATAGATTGGCTCGAAGAATTCATAAATGATAACCTGAGTATGCACATTCACATGAGAATGCCCTTGAGTTTGTCATTTTATAAGCAAATCTGACATAAATGAAAAGCACTTTTTAGAGGTGGGAAGTACCTTGGACCCACTATGCAAGGAAATTTACCACTTATATCTGTACTAATTTATTATTCTTACTTCAGAGGTCACTTTACCTTAGACAAAAAGTAATCACTGATAAGCAGTGCCACACCTGTCTCATTCTTTCTCCAAGGTGTACTAACCTTAGACCACCCCAACTCACTATCATGTGTCTATTTGAATATCACAGTCTCATCTACTACCAAGCAAGCAATGAAATGTGAGCAAGCACCACTGTCAACTCAGGCTAATACGCTTAAGCAACTCTGACCCAAGCTCAGTGATTTCAGCAAGTGACTAGAACCCCTCTACTCCTCCCACTTGGTTAAGTGTTGCTCACTTCCTACTTTCTTCTTCTTTCTTTACTCCAAGTGTTTTTTTTATTAATTTTTCAAATAATTCCATTGTATAATAATCTTAATACATTTTCTGATAAGTAAAACAGTATGATTAACTATATACAATATTTACAGTTGGCCTGAAATTAAATTATTATATTGATCAGTCTAGTCAGAGTAACATCATATTAATGAGAAATCATTTGTTCCTTTTTCTTTCACTCTCATTAAGAGTTTGAATTCAAGTTTAGTGTCTCAATAAGTGATAGTATTTTTTCCCATGGATTCTTGTTCCATCGTCTTGGTGCTATTCTTAGTTCTTTTACTCTGGTTTCCAATAACGCAGTTTCCTTCACTATTAACAGGAATTCTTTAAATGATGGTTCCAGATTTGATTTCCATTTTCTGGTAATGCATTTTCTAGCATTTGCTAGAATGTTCCATAGTAGGTAGAGATTGCTATTATTTAATTCTAAATTCTCATTAACATTCAACAAAATTAGAGATTTACTTACTAGAAATGTATTTGAGAATATGGCTTGTATGAAATTGCTGACATCTTCCCAAATTTTTTTTACTTTAATACAGTCATGAAATACATGCATCCAATCTGCTTTACAACTCTGCAAGCATCTCCAACATGTAACATTATTAGAAGTATTACATTTTTTAATCTATTTGGAGTAAAAAAAGATATATGCAAAAATTTCCATGTGTAAATTCTCCAAAATTGTATGTTGGATGTCAATTTAACAGAATTTAGTATTTTGTTTTTGTTTTCCAGGGTTACATTTATTGAATGACCTTTTGTTATATGATTTCAAAATTTTTGATTGATTTTAACTTTATAATTTATTAAAATTTTATATAATTTTGATGTCAAATTTTCCTAGTTTTGATTATTGTATACTATTTCATATAAATGAGTTATAAGTGTAGGTTTATCTCTAAAAGAAGAATTGTTAATTATTCTGTATAGATCTTGTGAGTATTGTAATATACTTTGTAATAATACCCAGTCTGATGTAGAGAGATTATAAGTCTTTATTATAAGTTGACTATCCAAAACCTTATGTTCATTAATGCATTGTTGCCAGCAAATTAATCGTTTCTTTTCCCAAGTAATGAAAACTGCCCTATGCATTTTGTTTGGAAAATTTCTTGTTACATTGAAAGGATATAAAAGTTCTAGCCATAACTTTATATCTGTATTAGAAGTTACAAATCTTCTAAATGAATTATACATATCATTTAAGTATTTTAGATTAGTAGGTTTTGTTAGATTATATTGAAGGCTAGCACATAAGATATGCCATGGTTTATTAATATGATTGTCTATCATTAAATTCTTTAAAATGGTATTTTTATTTGAATAAATAACAGTGTGGAGAGATTTCCAGTTAGAAGAATAGCACAGATCCATCCAATTTATAATTATTTTAAAAATGGAGGCTCTAATATAAGTTTCAATATCTGGGAGATTGATTCCACCTAGTTTCCATGGTCTAATGTGGTGTGTATAAGATATTCTGTTTTTGTTAAGATGCCAAATAAATGTTAATAATAATGTATTTATTTCCTTTAAAATATTTGTCTGGTATTACTGGAATAGCTTGTGCTATATATAGAATATTTGGAAGTAATATCATTTTTGTTACTTGCAATCCATCTTCAAATGTTATATATATATATTGTTCCATTTTATTATATTTGACTTTATTGTGTCTATGATTTCCCTGTAATTTATATTTATTTTTTTTCTAATGTTGTACTTAATGTTATACCTATATAGTTTAAAGTGAGAGATTGTTTACCAATTATATGATTACCATTTATTTGAGAATCTTTTTTATTCAATATCATAAAATTTATTTCATTTTGTTAAAATGTAATCCTGAAATTGAATACAATTTATCAACTTGTATATCTAATTCTTTTAATGAATTTTTAGAAGTAGATGTGGTAAGAAGTATATCATCTGCAAATGACATTATTTTTGAATTATATTGATTATATAAATTTATACTTTCTATTTTGGGATTGTTTCTTATTGAGATGGCAAATATTTCAATGGCTAATGCAAATAATATGGGGACACGGGACAACCTTGTTTTGTGCCTTTTGTCAATATTATTGATTCAGAGGTGAAAGGTCCTAATTTTACATATACTAAATTGTTTTTATATATGTTCTTTATTAATGAAATAAAGGAGCTAGGAAACTCATAATACTCTAATATTTTAAACAAGAAATCCCAGTTTAAGGAGTCAAAAGCTTTCACTATATCCAATGCAACTATTAAGGCCTTTTGTTTTTCTCTATTTAAGTAGTCAATAATAGTTAGTATTCTTTCTATATTATCATAGGTGCGCCTATTATGCATAAACCCTGTTTGATCTTCATTTATAATTTTTATCATATATTTTTTTGATTCTATTCACTAGAATAGCCATAAAGATTTTATAATCATTGTTTAGTAATGAAATTGGGCTATAGGAGCTGCATTTTGATGCATCTTTATTTTCTTTTATTATAGGAGTAATTAATGAGTATCTCCAAGATGGTGGAATGGTGTTGTGTGTTTGTATTTCTATTAAGGTTTTTTGGAAGACTGAGATTATAGATGATGGAAAGATTTTGTATATTTCAGCTATAATACCATCCATACCTGTAGCTTTATTGTTTTTGCTTTCTTTGATTTTCTCTGAAATTTCTTTAAGAGTAATTTGCTTTTGAAGTTGTAATTTAAAATTTTCTGGGATTGTTTTAATCAATTCGGGTTTCAAATCTAAATTAAAGTTTTCTGTTTGAGTTCCTTCCATCTTATAATGTTCTGTAAAATGGTATTTAAAAGCATCTAATATATCACTTATATCTGATACTTTCTTGTTCTTCCTTCCTTCATGTATAATAGTAGTAATGTTATTTCTTTTAGATTGTACTTTAACTCTTATCGCCAAGTTATGCATATGTTTAGGAGAAACAGCATATGAGTTTAATTTTAATCTTTCTAGTGCTAGATTAGTTTTATGTGTTAGAATTTCATTAAACTTTTCATGCAGATCATTCATTTTCTTCTTATTAGTTAGTGCATTTGTTAAATTATTATTTATTTTTATGATTTGATTTTGTATGTTGAGTAATTCTGATTCCCATTCTTTTAGTTTATTTTTGTACCATGTGATAATTTTACCATAAATATATATAGGCTTTTAGAGCATCCCATACCATAACTATGCTGATTCCATTAGTGAGATTAGTGTCTAGAAAGAATTTCAACTCTGTGAGTAGCCAAGGTTTAAATTCTTTTAGTTTTGTAATATATGCTGGAATTCTTGTCATTTGTATAATTTTTTTTAAAAATTGTTTGAATATTAATAAGGATTGCTTTATGATCTGATAGTGATAATGAACATGGTATGATTGTAAAATTATTTATCTTCGCATCAAGGTCTTGTGCAACAAAAATTTTATCTATTCTTGTTTGGGTTGTAAATCTGTGATCTTGGTGCGAAAATAACAGTGAGTTATTTTCTCTAAATTTTAATGTATCTATTAAATTGTGATTTTCAACCCATTTTTTGAGTAGCTTTGCTATAATAGTTATATGTAATTTTTTTTTTTGTTGGTGGTCTCTGAATTATCAAGAATGCAATTAAAGTCACCACCTAATATTAAGCTACCTTTATATGTTTTACTAATAAAGTCTAGATGTTTCTTTGTCATACTTTTTCCTATTCCTGGGAACCAATAAAGATTTACTAATGTCCAGATTCTATTATTGAATTTTATTATAACAAGTGTTATAAGCCCCTCTTTATCTTCATAGTTATAAAGAATTTGGGGATTAATGATGTTTTTTCTCCATAGTATCCTAACTCCTCTAGTTTTGGTTTTATATGATGATTGAGCTATTGTTGTATACTCATTTGGATTCCATAAATGCTTTTCATCATCTTTAAAGTGAGTCTCTTGAAGAAATATTACTTGCACTTTGTTTGATTTTAAATATTTTAGTAGGTTTGATCTTTTCTTTGGATTATTTAAACCATTTATGTTCAGTGAAAGTAGTGTTAAGTCCATGTTTGTTGTTGAGTTTCATGCTTGCTAATATTTATATTAATATTCGAGTACATTTTATAGTATTGTATTTGGAACAAAATTCTCCTTATTTCATGTATCATAAATAGACTGAATCTCTTTTGTAATACTTTTATATTGATGTTCATTTCAGGCCATAATAAAAATGTGTAAAATGATTTAAGTAAAATTATTTTGATTAATATAATCTTTTCTTTCAACCTTCCTCCCATCACACGTGGAATGACATACATTCCTAATCTGATAGACATAAACAAAATATCTACCAGATTAACCCTCATGTCTGGTAAACAGATTTCCTCATGTTCCATTCTTGTATTCTTAGAGACCTTTGAAATTATAAACTAGTATATGTTGAATGATATTTATGGTTCTACATATTATATACATAGTGAAACACATAAGTAATTGTAGGCTATATACATATATATAAATACATTCCTTATTATGAACATTTAATAACATATCAATCATATGGCTAAGTATACTCATCTGAAATAAGTTAAACCCGACATTCAATTGCTCTAATGTCATCTTCTTTTCCCCTTCTCTCTCTCCCTTATGTATAGGAACAATTTGCAAAGACACAAACATGCATTTTATTATATACTATTTTCATTGAACCATTCATAGTGACTGACTGATATCAACTATTGAATCAGTTCTGAATCTGATGTGATTATAGATTTTCTATATATGTATATGACAGAACTATTAACATAGTAATATATGCATCAAATGTTCAAGTTAATCATCTAATAGTAGATGATAGATAAAATCTTTTCCAGATACATATTGATTGTAATGAAATCTATTTTACATAAATGCATTAAGATTTAAATAAAAAACATATAAGTTTTTGTTAGCGCAGACATATGCTAAGCTCTGCAAACTAGTTATTGTTCAAGATAATTTAATATTCATAAATTACTTATTATATCCAATGTTTCTTTGACTATTTGGTTATATACTTCAAACCCTAGTTTATAATGCATATTAGAGTCTTACAATGTTTAGTATTCTTTTGTCTTTTCATATAATCCATAAGTTTAATATATAAATTTTACTATAGGTTAAAGAAATATTTTATAAACTTTTTATATAAGACCCATCTTGTTTATTCATTCAAATGTAACAGTTTTAACTTTCTGTCAACAAAAACTATTAAACCAACTATATTTTAATTTAGGATAAGCTTACTGATTAAAAAATATCAGACTCAGAATACCCACTGAAGCACATTGTAGTATTTCCTTTGTTGTGCAGCTTAGCTATGGTGCAGTAAATGAGTTTCTATGCATGACAAAAAGTAAACTAAGTTTCTAATTAAAAGATATAATCATAATTAGAATCAGTTAAAAATGATGCGTCTGCATTTGCACATTGTCAAATCTAGCCATGTAGATGATAAACATATTTGTGTATTGTCACTATTCTGTGCTCATCTCTGTGCTTATACACATATTTGTAGATTGACACATACAGACTCATGTTTCCATGTTTGAGATTTGTAGAATAAATCACTTGACTATGTTTCTCTAATTCTTGCAGAGTTAGTATACAGTGTTTTTCTGAACTGAGTAGACTTATTTCTTCCTATTGCTTAGCCTTGTCTTATCATTACTTGTATTATAAAGTACTTCAAATTTATTCCAACTAAATATTCTGAGTCAATCCAAGAGCTTTACAATATACAAGTCAATTCTCCTTTTGAAATACAATATATTAAAGAGTTAAACATCAATCTAAGTGAGATTTTCAGCATGTTTATGACTGGCAGTAGACTGCTGTTATACCTGTCACTAACTGTACATAATGTAGCCTACTTTTCTATGTCAGTGCTGTGGACAATTAAAATTGCATCTGTTGTCAGTTGTAAAATATCATGTCACTGCATTTTACAGATTAACTGTCCATCAGTATTTTAGAATTGCTGGAATTTGATGTTTAAATCCACTCAACTGATTAACCATATATCCTTTGAATGTGCTATGCTAGGTGTACTGAAAGTCATAATGAGATAATAAAGTGGTAGAACAGCCCAATACACACTATAGAACTTTGATGTATATATTTAAATACTTGTGCCAAAAAATGTATATGCATTACAGAAACAAATTGGCTAGCAGGCATTAACTGGTATGTATGACACACTGCTGCCTGTTACAATACAGGATATCCCTGTCCAGTAAACAACAGTTAGAACTGGAATGCATTTGGTCTTTAACATCTAATTATACATTGTGCTAGTCAGCCAACTATTTCATGCAAGCACATGCTAGAAGGGTGGCATCTTACAGAATTATCATTTATTTTGGAATTAGCAAATACCTCATACACTAAAAAAAAACAAAACTGTTAATGGTCAGTCATCTGTCCTGCACTATTTTTTTTAACAAAGACACACATGTAGCCACAAACCCACACTCACTCACACACACACACACACACACACACACACACACACACACACACACACACACACACACACACACACACACGCACACACACACACACACACACAGGCATGTAAATATTTTTAATTAAAACGATGTTAAAATCTGTCACATGATTTTCTATAAGCAGTACAACAGCTACAGTCAAGAAGGTGCAAATATAGCTTTGAAATCAGAAGCTTTTGGAAGATAAAATAAATTCTGTACATAAAATTCAAAACATTTTCCTGACCATTTCCTGAATGTTTTGAACATTAATAATCAGCGTGTTATCCGGACTATATTAGAGGGTGCTTGTCACTTTAAGACTAACAGGAAGTGTACAGCTGTATTGACATGAAAACTCTTGGTATCTTGACTAACAGTTTATACACTGAATCCATGCCACTACCACTCTGTAAAAGTAATTGTTCTTATTTATATTTCTATTTTAGTGATTTAGTTCATGTAGTAGTATAGTGAGCTTTTTTTTTTCATATTGAATTTTATAATTGTTGTAGTCCGATAAAGCTGAATGTGTTCATACTATTTTTTTCCTTTTTCTTAATCTCTCCCTAGTAAGACTATACTGTATAGTGTCATCTTTCTCTCTCTTTTACATCATCATATCCTAGTAGAGCATGAGTGCAAGCTATTAATGTTACTGTGGTGTTGAATGATTACAAGGACGCTATTCATGTGCTCGCAAGTGTGTTTGACTGTGAAATGAGCTCGCGGCTTCTTGTAAACAGCCGTTATTTATTCATATCCTCGTCAGACAGTTCGTGTAAAGAAAAAAAAAGAGAGAAGATGCTTTTAAACTGTAACAATAGAGTGCTCAACACCGATCAGTTATATAACTACTATATTTATATTTTTTTACCGATAGCTACTGCTTATTGCTTAATATCTTGTAGCCACATGAAACCCAATGGTTACAAATCATCTATATGAGCTGCATGTCAGTATTTGTAAGAGAGACACCCAGATCATTCACTGCTCTTCTCCTTCCTCTCCCCACCTCCCGTTCTCAATTCTATCCCATCAAGACAATCTATTAAGTAATTAAAATGAGCTTTTTGAAAGAAACAATCCCTACAATATTACACATTTAAATTTGATATGAGTGTCGTTGTGCTAACCACTTGACACAAGCAGCCTCATCCTGTAGTAAGTAGAGTTGAAGCATCACTGTATTAAAAAAGAAAAACAGAAGAATTATAAACAATATTATGCATATTGAGACAACTAAAAAAAGTAAATGTACATACGTTTTGGTTTCAGTTTCCTTTAGTATATATTTCACTTTTTAGTAGAATCTTTGAGAGTATTTAAACTTGTTGCATTTTTTGTTTCAGTTCTTTGTTTCTTCTTCTTTACATCAGTCCAGGAATTTTTTTCTTGGGATCTTTTCAGTGAGTTAGATGTTGACCAGTCCATTTCTTCTGGAATTGTAATTATATTATTGTTCTTGATAAAAGAAGCTGCCTCATCGATGTTGTCGAAGGTTCTCATTTCATTTGAGTAAAGAATCTTGATTTTTGCAGGGTATGCAAGTTGAGCTTTGATTTTGTTTTGTTTCAGGAATTTTACAAATGGCCATGCTTTCTTCCTTAAACCTAGAACTCTAGTTGAATAGTCATTATCAAATCTTATTTGGTGTTGTTTATACTTTAAAGGACTTTTCCTCTATGCTGACTTTAGTATAAGTTCTTTATCAAGGTATGATAAAAACTTTATTACAATGGATCTAGGAGAAGGATTAGGAGATGATGATACCGGTTTTCCTATGGCTCAATGAGCCCTTTCTATGCCATTTGACAGTCCTTTTAGGTCTAAGAATTCTGGCAACCAGGAATTTAAAAATAAAATAATGTCCTCACCCTCAGCTTTCTCTGGAAGACCAAATATTCTGACATTTTTGCGCCTTTCTCTGTTTTCTAAATCATCTATCTTGTTGATTAACCAGTTATTTTGTTGTAAGAGAAATTCACTTTGGTTATCTTCTTCCTTCAACCTTCCATCTATATCGGAGAGAGATGTTTCAATGTCCATTATTTTTGTTTGTTGCTGCTGTAATAATTCTTTAAAGACATCTGTTTGTTTTTGGCAGTTCTCTTTTAGATTTTCAAGGTTGTCCTTAAAGTTATCCATTTTCAATGACAGCTCCTGCAGTACAGAGGACATCAATTGGATTTCCTTCTTCAAGGCTGTTTCAGAGTGTGAGTTCTTTGAGTTTTACATTTCCAAGTGGCTATAGTAGTCTCCAGATTAATTTGACAGGAAAATATTGACAAAAAAGATTTCAAAGTTAGTACACTATTACTTCATAAGTTTATCAATACTAGTTGGATGTTTTTGTTCAATGAAATTAATTATTTTCCTGTTATTTGAACTAGTTTTGTGGAGCTCTAAAAAAATGCTGCTACCAGTTAGCCATTCAGGCTCCGCCCCCCTTTCTTCTTCTTTCTTGACATCCCTCTGATGATGGCTCCTTTACAGTAACCTTAGCAAACCTAATCTTCATAATTTTTCTCTGCTTTCTGCCCCTATCCTCCACTACTGCATCCTTCTCCTGGTTATGTCTTTGCTGGCTGCCTCTGTTGTTTTCTCCCTTTGCCTTACTGTCTGATGCTCTACTTGCCTGTTCCTGTTTGATATTGGTTGTTCATGCTCTCTGATCCTACGCCAAACTTTACCCCATATTTCCCACACATCCGGTCATCTGGCTTCCTATTGCCTTCTTTTCTTGAATCCCACTGCATCATTTATCACCTGACTAACTAATCTGTTACCATCCTATATTCTCCATTTAATTTCTCTTATTCTTCTGCAGGCTGTGCATTCTTTGTCATTCCAAAGTTTCCCAAGCCAAACCAGGCTCTGCAGTCTGAATACCACACTTACCTTTCCCCACAACTTTTTTCCAAGTAACACTGCTCCTTTCATCTTGACACATTCTTGTATTTATTTATTTATTTATTTATTCATATATTTGTTTGTTAATATTTAGCTAGGCTGCACTGTCTCTAGTAATAATTAAATGGAATATTTAGTTTTTGCTTTGGTTGGGTAAAAAAAGTACATTTAGGTTAAAATGGGTCTGATCTGACAACGCAACTCATATTTATGTTTATGTTTTCTTCAAATAATCATTACCATTATACTGCTCTAAACTTCACCCTGTATTTTAGTGCACAATTTAGGCTGTAATTACTGCATCAACTTGGAGTTCTACAAAGATATCTTTGCTGACACCATATCTGTGAAAGCATCACCTGCCTTCTTATACATTCTGAGTGTTGTTTCTCTGGACCTGTGAAAAGGCACTGCATTCTTTTCTGCAGGATTATACAAATGGGAATATTTCATCCTTCTACACATTGCTGCTCTAATTATTGAGTGATGCAGTACGTGGCTTCATTGCAATTAATTTAACATTTATCAGTTGTGAGTAGGAATACAGAATGTCACTGGAAAAAAAAAATAATCAATGTATCTGGTTTCTGACCAGATAAAACCACATCAGCAGGAAGCAGAAGCATACCTATCATATACACTTCAGAAAAGCTTCTCTTATGGTTATAAGCAGAGATAAGAAGCTAATGCAGGTTATGAAGGACCATAAGCTGAGTGTGCACCAACAGAACACAGCAGGCAACAAATGACATTTTTATTTGTCAGTTGAAGGTCATCCTAACCTAATCCCTTTACAGAATCTGGAGACCTTAAAAATTCCTAACATATGTTGCATTTAGAAACTGTCTGCCCCTACTGAGTGCATCATCTAAGACTGGCTAATATGTTTTTTATATGTGATTATGCAGTCAATTAAAACATATTTATTTATTTTTTTATCAATTAATTTTGTTTTCCTACATTTTGCGAGTTGATTGTTGTTGTGGTACTTTGAGTTATGTGGCCGCATCACCAGTTAATTACATGACACATTAGGCAACTGATTTTAGTAATGAATGAATAAACTGCACAATTGCTCACAGCTGCATTTGATCATTATTTGTTAATTTATGTCTTCATATTCTACTCTTTTGGCTTTAGACACAATGTTTTCTTTTTCTACATTTTAACATTTTCCAAACTCACTTCATATAATGCTAATACATACTTAGCAATCCATCCAGTGTTGTTCTCTCAGTATTAATGCTTTGTGTACAACTGTCTTCAGCTTCTGAGTGTTGGTACCTTTGCTTAGTTCATTACTGAGGGTATGAAATATAATTAGTCTCACAGTTGTCTCTAGCAGTGACATCAGTTGGCTATAAAAATCACTTCTGAGTAATTACCTTCTGCTTCATTGTACTTTATTTAAGTTTGGCCCATCACTTAGACCTCCACCCTGAGTCTTATCATACTAAATGCACATGCTGACTTTTAAGATGCAGGTCTGACCTTAGGCTTCACACTTAGGTTCCTTGTTAGGCCTGTGATTATCAGATAGTTTGACATAAGCTTTGTAACTCTGTACTCATTAGATTATACAAAACTAAATGACATTACTTAAGCTGTAATTATCTTTTCTTGATTATGGACCTTAACCTTGTCTATGATGAAATCATAATGTACTTTTTCCCAAATTTTTTTAATAGAGTCATTTCATCTAATAACCTTCAACGGTTAAAGACACCTCAAAAGAATAAGTCTTTCATAATGGATACTGGCAAACCGTAATATACTCTTTTTTGCCAAATAAAGAACCAATATCTGTTTATACTGAAAAGACCTTATGAAACATGAAGATGTAAAAAAGTAAATATTAGCATTTGCACCAACTATAAAGGAGTGATGGAAGTAAAATCATTTTCACAGGATGGCGTTTACCTGTTACAGAATAATATAATAATGTGTTGATCCTGCTTGTAAATATAAATAGTGTGGCATGCTACTGTTCTTTTTTAAGACTGCTGAGATGTGTAAGGGAAAAACAACTGTCTGCTTTATTTGATATATGAACTCTTCATAATAACTGTGGTGCAACCTGTTTTCACTGGAAAGATAGCATTGTCTCTCTCCATTATCTGTAGAACCCAGACTTTGAGTGATAGATACAACTTCATTTTACTGTAAACTTGCTGGCTGCATTCCCAGACAGTGTTGAAGAAACTGAGTTATTACGTGACACAGCATTTGTGCTTGTATCTCAAGTAAGGATTGCAAAAAAAGGTATGTTGCAAATGTCTCGCCTATAGACTCATAATATGCTATTGCCGTATTACTCACACACTTTATTCTCAGACAGAGGCAATGAGGAAGCACAGGTTATCAGCTATCAAACAGTAGCTTGAAGCAGCATTGAGATTAAGAACTGCGGGGCAGTTCCATGTGCTTGAGACATGGAAGGAAAGTGACTTTAAGAACATTGTACAGACAGCAGATAGAGAAGTAAATGAGTTATCCGTATGCATTATTCATATATTCCTCTACAACTGCAATGACTACAGCAGTAGGAGGAGAACACAACATTCAACTGAAAAACAGTCAGTTTACTGGATGCAATTCATCAAATACTTTATCTCAAGCATAAATGGTGACAAATAAAGGGTTGGTGTTTTATAAGGTTGCTGTACCAAGTAAAGCTCTACCTTTTTGCTCAAAAATCAGGGACAAGTCCTAAAATAATGGAGGACAGAAGACCAAAATCAGAAGACCAATTGAACCATTATATTAATTTACTTAGAAAGTTAATAGAACAGGTTTTGCGTCTTCTGAAAAAAATATGAAACACTGTGAAAGTATGAAAGTCTTGCATTAATAAGAGTAATCCTCAGTAATTTAGCAGGGGGATAAAAATTTTATGAGAGCGAGGGAAACATTTTGAGGTAAATCAGGGACATTTTGCAAAGCCAGGGACTGTTGACACCCATGTTGCCATGGGATTGTAGTGACTAGAAACCTGCTTCAGGATACAGTCACTCCATAGTTTTCTTTATTTTGCGGATGAATTAGATATAAAGTTCTTTTGCACAACAGGGTCAGATGGAACAGCCACTTAGCCTTCTGCCGTTGCTCTGCTGTTTTCAAAAACCTGCTGTATGACTACAAAAGATAAGTGCTTATTTTCACCTGTTTTCTGCACTTCTGATTAACTAAAACAATATTTGCTGCATATCTGTTTAAGCTGTGCAACTGTTTTTTAGGCTTAGTGAATTGAATCCTTATCTCTGTTCTGAACTTTGTCCCCTTTTTGTTTTCTCTGCTTGTTCTGTTCATTTTACTTGTTGCTGCACTTGAAAAACACTAGCATAGCGCTGCATCTAGTGCTGTTTGTGACCTTTGGAGCTTGAACTACAGTTAATCTTTTGTCTAGAGAGGCCTAGCTGTCGCTTCATGGAAGGGAGTTTCAGTTTGGTTGGATCTGGCTAGAGTTACTGCAACAGGGCTCTGCTTAAGGTGTTTTTTGATTGGATAATTTGAACTTTGGCTGGTTCCTGTTTTTTCTGCCTTAAATAGCCAGTGGTTAAATCAGTTTGCGCTTGTTTGCTCAAAGCTGAACCTCCTGCCATTGCTCTGCTGTTTTCCAAAAACATGCTGCAAGACTACAAAAGATAAATGCTTATTTTCAACTGTTTTCTGCACTTCTGATTAAATAAAACAATTTTTGTTGCATATCTGTTTAAACTGTGCAACTGTTTTTAGGCTTAGTGTATTGAATCTTTACCTCTGTTCTGATCTTGTATCCATCCCCACCCACCCACCTATTGTGGTCTTAAAGCTTAATGGGTTTGGAGTTACCCAGCTCTACTATAATTTTGATATTGGACACTCCTCCCAGTCCCATTGCATCAGCTCATTCTACTGAGTACAGTGAGATCAGTTGTGAAGGCCCCCCACTGCATCAGCTCATTCTACTGATTACAGTGTGATCAGTTGTGAAGGCCTACCCTTTAACTTCTTAACCTTGAATTATCTTCTGTTTCTTCACTTTCTATTTTGAAAAAAAATGTGCCTCTTCCTACTTCATTTTGCTGCTTGTGCTTAGGTGTTCAACTGCATTTAGTTTGCCTCATTTGTTACTGCTTTTCAGTAGCCTGATAAAGTTGATGACAGTATTCTACTGAATTGCTGCTTTATTTGAGCTGCTTTTTATTGCTGTGATTATGAGCTAATTTATCACATTTGCACTGTTTTAAAGCAATTTACTGATTGACTGCATTTCATTACTGTTTAACTGTATTTCATTGCTATTTACTGCAATTTGTTACTGTTTAACTGCATTTTATTGAATTTCATTACTGTTTAACTGTATTTTTTCATACTATGAGTTTTGTTTTTGTCTGTAATAATCTGTGCTTTTTGTGAGTTTTACTGTGTTCTTACCCTTAAATTGAGTAGCATAGTTTGGGCACAAGCCAGATTTGCTGCATCCAGAGCTGTTTGTTTTTGCCTTCTTTGTTTCTGGCAGCCATCTCGCGTTTGCCTTCTGTGTTTCTGGCAGCAATCTTGTGTTGGTAGGGGCCTATCTCCTCTGCTAGTGAGAGTAGCAGGGCTGCCTGGACCTTGTCTGGCAGAAGCTTGTAAAGAAATCAGGGACTAGCAGGATTGGCTAGATTTCTGTGTTACTAGAATCTTCTATTTTTTGTGGTATTTAAACCCCACATTTCAGCTGGTTTAGGCTTGTCTGAACATCACACACCAGAGCTGCACTGTTTTTAACCCATTGCAAGATATTCCAGCTACAAATTTTCCCTTAGTAGCACTTGTGTGACAACCTAGTAGTACTCCTCTTAGACCTTCCACCCTTTCCCCTTAGCTCTCTGGCCTCTCTCCCTCAGATTCTGACAAATATGGATGGACAATTCCCAATGGTTTCTCTTGTTAGTCTGGTTGATATGGGCATCCTGAGACAGTGTAGCAACTGCCTTATGTACATGGACAACCCTCTAATATTACCACCTAGGAACACAATTTGTGAGAGCTGCAATTACAGTAAGAACCTAGAGTCTATTCTCTCTCTCTCACAAGCCAGTATATCTGGCACTGAGAAGGTTGTCAACACAAACACCACATCCCAGTTACCACCCACACCTACACAACACACACCCACATATGTGGAGATCCTCAACAAAAACATACCCAAACAAAAGAGACCTCTGAGGCAAAAACACATGTGAACTCCACTGCCCACCACACCACACACCAAACAGAGTCCACACACCTATGTCTCACAACCACTAAGGTCTAAACATAAACCCAACATATTAGTCATAGGAGACTCCATTGTGAGACACATGGATGCGCCCCTTACCAGGTTGGATAAGGAGATAGTCACAGTTAGTTGTTTGTCATGTGCCGGAATCTGCCCTATCACCCATGCATTCAAGTCTCTCAACAGTAGGTACTGTTATGACTCTGTCATAATCCATGCTGGTGTGAATGACTTGAGATGTACCTCCCTGGGCTATATGAAGATAGACATGATCCAGCTTACTGAATATGTGTCCCAGGCAGGTATGTTCTTAGCCTTAAGCAGCATTCTACCATCACCCAGAATTATTCCTCAATACAAACAGAAAATGATTGACTTTAACAAGTGACTTACTTTCTGTTGTCATTCCAAGGGGATCCAGTACCTGACAGCCTGGGAAGACATGATCGACAGACCATAATGCTTTGCCAGAGATGGCCTGCACCTGTCTCCCTTGGGCTTCAGGCTTCTGGCAAAGGCTCTTGGCTCACTCATAGTGCCTTTTTTAAGCAAAGCCATGAGATCAAAACTACCAACATGAATATTTCATCAAAACGCAAATTAAAGTTCATGCTGCTAAATGCTAGAAGTCTAAACATGAAACTGCACTCATTGCAAGCATTCTTAACTTTGGAATATGCTGACATTTGTGCAGTCACAGAAACCTGATTCAAAGCTGTGGAGAGCACCCCAGCCATACCAGGTTACTCATCCTATAATACATTCAGATCCCAGACCGTGGGCCGCAAAGCAAAAGGAGGTGGAGTTGCAATATATATTAAAGACATACACACCTTCAGGCTATCAAACAGTATGATGCACAGGAGACACTCCAGGTGCAGTTAATCATTGACATAGCTAGCTACAGGCCCCCAACTTTGACTCAAGATGCCAACTCCACCTACCTGGGCCTCTTCGTATCTATCAAGATTCAACTCTTTGACCTAATCCTGGGCAACTTTACCTATCCAACCATAGATTGGAAGAACTAATTATGCCAAAACACAAATGCCCAGAGATTCCTTGATTTCTTCAATTTAAATGTCTTGGACCAGCTGGTCAACACCACAACAAGAGGTGATAATATCTTGGACTTGGTACTAACCAACATGAGTAAGAACTGCAGCATCCCTACAGTGTCATCCTCCCTGGCAAGATCCAACCTCAAATCAGTCACTTTCAAAGTCACCATCTCCCTCGACCCCCCCCCCAGCTAGGGTAAAAGAAAACTTCTCCAAAGCTGATTTCAACTTCCTGATAGAAGGTACAAACAGCTTCACAGCTCCCTCCCCCTCCATAGGAACTGGCACATATGTCCAAACTGACATCAAAGTACTATACGAGCATTTATATAGCTGTATGGGATCAGGAATACATGACAGGACAAAATTCTCTTCCTCAAGGAAGAGTAAACCTGTCTGGTGGATATCTGCAATAAATAAACTCTATAATAAAAGAAAAAAATGCTGTCCAGGACCAAGAAGGAGCAGGTGCCTAATTGGAAGCAACCTCTCCTTAGCCTAAACAAGCAAATTAGAGCACTACTGAAATCCTCCAAAGCAAAATTCAAGTGCAAACTGGCCATATTTACCAAAGACAATCAAAAGGTCTTCTTCACATATGTCCGCAGTCTAAATGGAAGCACTCAGATCTGCTCAAAGCTGGTGGTCAAGGACACCACATACACAAATGCCATAGATATAGCCAGCCTGCTGTCAGACAGGATCAATGAAAACTTCATCCCTCTGTCCCCCCAACAGTAAATCAGGATATCCCCAACACTTGCCTCCCTTATCTCTAGGGTGCAAGTCATCACTGCCCTCTCAAAGGCAAAAAATACAGCCTCCATGGGACCCAATAACATCCCAGGCTGCATCCTACATTATCTCCGGCAGGAACTTGCAGCACCATTAGGAGCCCTATGCAACCAAAGACTGAGTACCAGCTTCATCCCAGCTGAGTGGAGGACAGCCACTGTCATCCCTTTGCACAAATGTGGAGCGTCCACCGATCCAGGAAATTATAGACTCATCAGCCTAACTAGCCTGATCTGCAAGACCATGGGAAAGATTATCATGGACCTCATTAACAAGGACACTGGCAACCTCCAAACACTCGATTCCGCACAATTTGGTTTCATCAAGGTGAGGTCATGCCTGTTAAATTTGGTCGGCTTCTTTGAGACAGTCACCAAAGCCATGGATGAGGGGAAGATGGTGCACACTGCCTACCCTGACCTGGCCAAACTCTTCGATACTATTCCCCACTTGGGAATAATAGATAAATTCTCTCAACAAGGCATCAATACGTATGTTACCAGATGGGTAGGAAACTGGCTCACTGACAGAACCCAAAAACCAAAAAAAAAAAATTCAGCCCCACAGCTCCACTGCTTTACTTCACTTTTTTGGACATCACTTTGTTTGTTGAAGGGATGTCAATTAAATATAAGCCATTTAGAAAGCAAACAGCTATTAATAGTTTTTTTGCATGCTTTGAGCATGCATCCTAGTCATTTGTTGAATTCTTTACCGTATGGTGAGTTGAAAAGTATTTTTGATCATACCAGTGATGAGAATCTAAAAATGGTGGAGTTAAATAAGGTGGAAACAGACTGAGAACTGAGAACTAGAGGGTATAGTAAAGAACAGATTAGGAAATTAAAATTATGTGTTTTGGGAGGCACTAGAATGAAAATATGTAATAGGAGGGTGAATCAGTATAGGCAGTATGGCCTTAATAATAATAATTGTTACTAGGTTCTCACCCTTCTCTGAGTGTTTGGAAAATATTGCGAAAAGATTGTGGTATATTATAAGTGAGGCTGAGAACATTGGTAGGTTGTTCCCCCAACACATTATGTTTTCTTATAAGAGGAGTTGTGACCTCAAGGAAATGTTAAATTATATGTATGAGGCCAGGGGTGTGGTTAAGCAGTCATTTGGGATGTTTGCTTGTGGACGTTGTAGTGTGTGTTCTAAGGTTAGAAACTTTTTGGGTATGAAAATCAGTAGGAGACAGTATATTGCTAAGGATTGTTTTAACTGCAATTCATTGAAGGTTGTATATATTATAGGTTGCAATTGTCCTAAACCTATGTGGTATGTGGGCCTTAGGGCCAGTAGCCTAGTAATTTTCTATGATCCTATAAGGAAACAAACATTTACTTTTATTCTGTTAGTATTTTCAGAAAACATTACTGCCAGGGAAATTCATTTTCATGAACCGTGCAGGGATTCAAGTTGTAGTTTTTGATGTTTCGTTTGGACACCCAATGCCACAGGTAAAACAGTTCAAACAAAAAGAAGCCAAAAAAGTGTCTGCCACTACTGGCAGATTTTGAACAACCACACAGGAGCAAGACCTGGACACACACACTAGCAAGAGTATAAGTGTGCAATAACAGACACTATAAAATATGATACACCTAGAAAACATAACTGAAACATAAATCAGGTCAAAATAAAAGTAAAAAAACAGAATGATATATTAAATAAAAGTGAAAGGAAAACACAAGATTTACAATAATTTATAAATACTAAATGTAGAAACTAATGAAGTTTCAACATTTTCTATCTTGCTGCTGATTGTGAGTAGAACTCATACCTCTCAAGTGTCCAGATTTTAGCAGAACGTCCAGATGTTTGCCTCATATTTTTGGTCTGTTCCTCATAATATTTGTGGTTTTCTGGCAAATCACTGGGATGATCTGAGGACTGAAGTCACCAAATAATGACATACATTTGAGTTTCAGAGTTCAAATCCTTCAGAAGATGTATGTTAACACCAATCCTGTTGTTCTTGCAACTTTCTAAATTTATAAGACAAATATTTAAAATCCATCCCTATTTTTGGGCTTTCATCCCCCCATTCTGTAAGGCTTTGTCTAGATTTCTTGCAAAAAGAGGTTGAGAGGTATAATAGAACTACTTTCAAACAATCAACAATAAGTTTTTGAAACTTGAACAGCTGGTACCTAAATTAACATAGTAGATCCATGTCTGTATCTTTATCTGTGTATCTGACTATATAAAAAAAACAAATACATAAATAATGATAAAAAATAAGTATAAAATCCCTAAGACTTAAATAGCAAGGATCAATTTTAAGTATAAAATCCCTGAGACTTAAATAGCAAAGATCAATGTTAAGGTTGTTTCTTATCTACAAAATCTTTATTTACATATGATTTATTAGAATTAACACCATTTTAAAAACAAGAACAACTTGAACATAAATAGAAGTGCAAAATTGCTCATAAATGAATAGAACTTACTTGCATATAAGATAAACTGACTGAATACAAAACTAACTAGTTTGTAGTTTAAAATCAGGCCATATATCTCAAAACAAACAGCTAGACAGATAAATCAATTAAAAATATTCACAAAATACTGACTATTAAATCAAATAACTAAGAAACACATTATAAACAACATTTTGTTCATGAAGTGCATTTTTCTAGTCTAGGATACATTTCAGCTACATGAAGAATGCACTAAATAAACTAATCATTATAAGGAAACCAAAACCAGCAGCTGGAATGTCTGTGCCA